>NC_092230.1:45204593-45264593 GCF_036320965.1 Panulirus ornatus | reverse complement strand
ACACACCCACTCATCTCCCACACACCCACTCATCTCCCACACACCCACCCATCTCCCACACACCCACCCATCTCCCACACACCCACCCATCTCCCACACACCCACTCATCTCCCACACACCCACCCATCTCCCACACACCCACCCATCTCCCACATGCGATCCTTTTGAGTTCATGTTATCCTGAACACACACACACACACACACACACACACGTGGTGGTACTTGTTGGTGCAGGTCAGCAATGAACCTCAAACGGAGTCGTATTACGTCATTTAAGCGGCGGACCCTTTTGACGTCACGTTAACTGGTAGGCAATGAGGGTGACGACGAGGCACCAGCAGAGGTCACTCTGGGTTCACTGCCGGTATGACCTCCTGACCTGACCACCTCCAGCGCCCGAGATAGGGTCAAGTATATGAACATATGTCGTATGGGTCACCACGACACGTCGCATGGGTCACCACGACACGTCGCATGGGTCACCACAACACGTCGTATGGGTCTCCACGACACGTCGTATGGGTCACCACGACACGTCGCATGGGTCACCACGACACGTCGCATGGGTCACCACGACACATCGTATGGGTCATCACAACACGTCGTATGGGTCTCCACGACACGTCGTATGGGTCACCACGACACGTCGTATGGGTCACCACGACACGTCGCATGGGTCACCACGACACGTCGCATGGGTCACCACGACACGTCGTATGGGTCACCACAACACGTCGTATGGGTCTCCACGACACGTCGTATGGGTCACCACGACATGTCGCATGGGTCACCACGACACATCGTATGGGTCACCACGACACGTCGTATGGGTCACCACGACACGTCGTATGGGTCTCCACGACACGTCGCATGGGTCACCACGACATGTCGTATGGGTCACCACGACACATCGTATGGGTCACCACGACACGTCGTATGGGTCTCCACGACACGTCGTATGGGTCTCCACGACACGTCGTATGGGTCTCCACGACACGTCGTATGGGTCACCAAGACACGTCGCATGGGTCTCCACGACACGTCGTATGGGTCTCCACGACACGTCGCATGGGTCTCCACGACACGTCGTATGGGTGACCACGACATGTCGTATGGGTCACCACGACATGTCGTATGGGTCTCCACGACACGTCGCATGGATCTCCACGACACGTCGTATGGGTCTCTACGACACGCCGTATGGGTCTCCACGACACGTCGCATGGGTCTCCACGACACGTCGTATGGGTCTCCACGACACGTCGTATGGGTCACCAAGACACGTCGCATGGGTCTCCACGACACGTCGTATGGGTCTCCACGACACGTCGCATGGGTTTCCACGACATAATGCTGTAACTTTTTCAATATCCTGACCAATACGATCATGTCGTTCCTCTTTCTCATTCGTTGATCCAGACATTTTGGTCTTAATTCATAATTACTCAGTTATTTGTCCTAATTCACTTGATTATGTATATATATATATATATATATATATATATATATATATATATATATATATATATATATATATATATATATATATATATATGATGGACCTTAGCCTTATGCCAGGTATCCATTTGATCGACCCTTACCCAGGGAAGGACGAACAGCTGGGTTGCCTGTGGACCAACTGCCGGTACCAGGATTCGAACCGGGCGGCTCGTGAATGCCTCAGCGACGCTAACCTCTACGCCACAGAGGTCCATCACATTCACCTCAGAGTAAACAGCTCTTAAGATAACCATAAGTTCTGAGAAGAATGAAGAAGGGAAAAAAAAAAAATATATCCTCCCCAACTCCACCTTGTAGTTTTTGCCCTCCTAGCAAAACACTTGTGGTTACGCCCTTTTGCACTCATGAGTGTTATCTCTCATGAGGGCCGACACTCACGAGTGTGAGGCAGGTGTGTGTGTGTGTGTGTGTGTGTGTGTGTGTGTGTGTGTGTGTGGTGCACCAGACAGACAATCGGGTTCTCTCCTTGGTGGTGGATGAACAGTGGCTCATGTTTACACTTCATTATTGTGGTGTGGTTCTCCTGCCACACTGATGTTTCAACAGGTGAGGAATATCGGTGTGGAGAGGAGGAGTATTGAGTCTTCACTCTATCATAGCTGGTGTTGATATGGAAGAGCAGACTTCTTTCTGTGAAGCCTCAGAGGGGTATTTTGTGAAGCCTCAGAGGTTCTTTTGTGAAGCCTCAGAGGTTCATTTGTGAAGCCTCAGAGGTTCTTTTGTGAAGCCTCAGAGGTTCATTTGTAAAGCCTCAGGGGTTCACTTGTGAAGCCTCAGAGGTTCACTTGTGAAGCCTCAGGGGTTCACTTGTGAAGCCTCAGAGGTTCACTTGTGAAGCCTCAGAGGTTCACTTGTGAAGCCTTAGAGGTTCACTTGTGAAGCCTCAGGGGTTCACTTGTGAAGCCTCAGAGGTTCACTTGTGAAGCCTCAGGGGTTCACTTGTGAAGCCTCAGGGGTTCACTTGTGAAGCCTCAGGGGTTCACTTGTGAAGCTTCAGAAGGGATCTTTTTTGAAGCCTCAATGGGGCGTAGTGTGAAGCATCAGGAGGGGTTATTCGTGAAGCCTCAGAGGGCCTATAGTGAACCTTCAGGGGTATTATTTGTGAAGCCTCAGAGGAGCCTCTTGTGAGGCCCCAAGGGTTCCTTTTTGAGGCTTCAGAGGGGCCTATACTGAGATATCAAGGTGTCTGTTGTGAAGCTTCAGGGGGGGGGGGTCTATAGTGAAGCCTCATGGGACCTTTAGTTAATACACTTGAGTATGATCGTATACGACCCTACAACACGAATGTACGACCCTTTGGTACGATGGCCTGAGTTTTAACATGGCTCACAAGCTTTAAGTCAGAGACCTGGGTCTTTGTTGTGCCCATGGGTCAAACTGTCGTGCTCAGGGGGTCGTGCCGTCGTGCTCAAGGGTCGTACCGTCGTGCTCAAGGGGTCGTACCGTCGTGCTCAAGGGTCGTACCGTCGTGCTCAAGGGTCGTACCGTCGTTTTTCCAAAGGAAAGGAATGATGCTCAGAAGAAGAATTACGCCAAATGCATATATATATATATATATATATATATATATATATATATATATATATATATATACCTTTTGGAATTAAGGCCTGGCGGAATTAATGGCGACAGAAACATCCCGGGATTCTATTGTTGGCCACAGACAAAGGGTTGGGATGGTGGAGGGTGGGGTGGGGTGGGGGGTCTGGGAGTTGAGAAGGGGGTGGGTTGAGACACACACACACACACACACACACACACTCTCTCTCTCTCTCTCTCTCTCTCTCTCTCTCTCTCTCTCTCTCTCTCTCTCTCTCTCTCTCCTCTTTCTCTCTCTCTCTCTCTCTCTCGACAACGAGATGATTATGAGAGATGAATCAGCAGATACAAATTGATAATATGGAAAAAAAAGCTGAAAGATTATTAGATTTGTTCAAAGGATATATATATATATATATATATATATATATATATATATATATATATATATATATATATATATATATATATATATATATATATATATAATCACATAGTGCTATACAACAGCAATGATTCGAACCGGTACCATTAGAGTGGGAGCTGAGTATGGAAACGACTTGGCTTATGGAGTCCACGGGTGGTTCGTGTACCCATCTCCCACACAAATGGTAGGGGTTCGAATCCTTGCTGTTGAAGGGCATTATGTTTTCTATGAAAGTGTGCGCTCATATAATTCACCAGTGGAACCATTGTTTCATCATGGACGGAACCAGTAAGTAACTAGTTTAACTTCATTGGCAATTACAAGGTTTGTGTGTGTGTGTGTGTGTGTGTGTGTGTGTGTGTGTGTGTGTGTGTGCTTAAGCCCCTCTGAAGCCTACATACGAGTTAAGTTAGGATGTTGTAGCGCGGGATCTCCGACCGTACGACGACCCCTCAAGAGTTATATGAATCGGGTGATTGTAAAGCCAGAGTATTATGATGCACCAAGATACCACATTGGACAGTGATGGTTCGAGATGAATAAGACTGTCCGTGTCATAATCATTAGACAGGTTTTGGGGAGGCTTATACCTTACTTCCTGGTCGGCTTGCTTGCGCGAAGCTTTATGAAATGGACAGGAAATTATACTCGAACAGTTGTGAACTGTTGTGAAGGTGAGCATCCATGGGGGTGTTTGCGTACTCAGATCACAGAATTGGGGTCTCCCTATTTATACACTGGTGGTAAATGTTGTGTTTTTTTTTTGGGGGGGGGGTGGAGAATAACTTGTGGTTTAGATAACTTAGAGTCACTGAGTATGATGATGATATTCCACAGTAGAGATAAGAGTTACATAGGTACACAGACACACGCCCCCCCCCCATATAGACGCCCCCCCCCCTCCCTCTCCCATGGTCCAAGCGAGGTGATCTGGTCTAGCCTGAACACTGCCGATAAAAACACACACACACACACACACACACACACACACACACACACACACACACACACACACACACACACACATATATATATATATATATATATATATATATATATATATATATATATATATATATATATATTTTTTTTTTTTTTTCTTTTTTTATACTTTGTCGCTGTCTCCCGCGTTTGCGAGGTAGCGCAAGGAAACAGACGAAAGAAATGGCCCAACCCCCCCCCATACACATGTATATACATACGTCCACACACGCAAATATACATACCCACACAGCTTTCCATGGCTTACCCCAGACGCTTCACATGCCTTGATTCAATCCACTGACAGCATAATATATATATATATTATCCCTGGGGATAGGGGAGAAAGAATACTTCCCACGTATTCCCTGCGTGTCGTAGAAGGCGACTAAAAGGGGAGGGAGCGGGGGGGCTGGAAATCCTCCCCTCTCTCTCTTTTTTTTTTTTTTTTTGTTTTAAAGAAGGAACAGAGAAGGGGGCCAGGTGAGGATATTCCCTCAGAGGCCCAGTCCTCTGTTCTTAACGCTACCTTGCTAAAGCGGGAAATGGCGAATAGTTTGAAAGAAAGAAAAAAGATATATATATATATATATATATATATATATATATATATATATATATATATATATATATATATAGTCATCACAAAAGCAGTGTGTATGTGTGTATGAGGAGAGAGAGAGAGAGAGAGAGAGAGAGAGAGAGAGAGAGACGAGAGAGAGAGAGAGAGAGAGAGAGAGAGAGAGAGAGAGAGAGCAGTTCCTCCTGCAGTGCGATTCAGAACGTATCCTCTCTAGTGGCCTAGAGGCCACAGGGAATTAAAAAGAAAAAAAAAAAAAAAAGAGCAAGCGAGGACCCACTGTTCTCAGCCAACACTTCACTGCACAGCTCCTCCAGCTTACATTGCTGGGACTGTCTACGTCCGGGAACACAACAGGAGGAAGATATGTTGCTTGGCTGTTGTGGGGGGAAAGCTTTCCCGAGAGAGAGAGAGAGAGAGAGAGAGAGAGAGAGAGAGAGAGAGAGAGAGAGAGAGAGAGAGATGTGGTGTGAGAGGGAATATGCGAACTTCAGAGACAGTAAGAGAATACTTTTTTTTTAGGAGGATGTAAACAGAGCGAGGACTGGAAGAAAACGACTGGGGGGCGCGATCGTGTTGAGAGCAAACGGGAAAGTGGTCAGAGGCAAAAGATATGAAAAGAAAGATGAGGTTTGAGTATTCTGAAGGACTGCTGAGTGTGTGAGATGAGCGGGAGGAGATTGCAGTGTGTTTAAGACGAGGTGACATGCTGGAGTGAGAGAGCATTATCGAGTGGCATGGTGAAAAGAGAGGAAGGAGTGAAAGTCTTGCACAAGATGAAGTGTGGCAGAGCCTACACGAGTGGATGGGATTGCACTTGAAGTTTTCAAGAGATGGGTTGGCAGTAATCGGTTAGCCAGGCTGTTCAACGCTTTTAATGGCTCATGGTGAAGTGTCAGATCACTGGTAGAGTGTCTTTATATAAAAGGAAGGGAAACTAAAACTTAATTAATGTTCGAGTTACAGACGTATAAGTGTTGTTGAGTGTTCCTGGCAAGTTGTATGGGAGAGTGGGAGCTATCAAGGCGGAGGCATGCGTTGAGCACTGAACTGGGGAGGAAGTGTGTGTGTTCAAGTGTGGTTGGAAGGTGTGTGAACAAGGTTTTTGCCCGGAAGAATTGATGTGACACTTCTACACGGCAATTATGGATCTGGAGAAAACGTATGATAGGGTAGCCAGAAATGCCTCACGAAAAGTGCTGCGAATATATGGGGGGGTAAAGAGACAGTTACTTAATGTAGTGTAGGAGTTTTTACCTGGAGAGTTAAGCAGGTGTGCGATTTGGGTGATTGGTTCCCGGTAAAGGTGTCTGTGTGTCAGTGATTTGTGAATTCTCAATGGCTCTTTAATCCGTTAATGGACGGGATGATGAGGGGAGGTAAATGCCATGGATCTTGGGGCATTTGAGGGGCGGGTTTACGAGTCAATTGAACTGTTCCACCTTGTCGGTGGATTTATAGAATTTTCTGTCGAGACAAAGTGTTGTTGTTATGAAGGACCTTGTAAATAGCTGTATTGATATATGTAGGAAAGAAAAGGATTCTTGAAATGTATTAAAAGATCTTGTCAGGTCGAGGAGGAAGAGTGTCACAAAAGGTCTTTTAACACACGTCCATATTTTGCTTCGACAATACCTGGAACCATAAACCAAACTGAGCGTCTGTTTTCCAGATGACGATGATGCCAGTGTGTGTGTGTGTGTGTGTGTGTGTGTGTCATTGCGTCTCGTGTTTCCATCATTATCCTCCGGTAATTTCGGTGGGTTATGGGATACTCTTGTTTTTGATATTTGAAAAGTGTCATCAAACCCGTGAGACCAAAATCTTTATAAGGTTTTAGGAGGCAACTCTACCACGTGCCTGGGCTCACGCGACGCCTGCGCGCTGTCTTAAGTCATTTCAATCGTTCGCGGGAAGATGTCTAGTTCATTGTCCATGGCTGCTTGTGTGTGATTAGATCAACAGCGCTGATTGTGATCGGTGTCAGGATATATATATATATATATATATATATATATATATATATATATATATATATATATATATATATATATATATATATATATATATATATATATATATCACACACATACATACACAGACATATACATATATGCATATGTACATGTTTATACCTGCTACCTTCATCCATTCTCGTCGCCACCCCGCCACACATGAAATAGCATCCCCTCCCCTTACTTGCATCACATAATCTAGAGCAGTGCAGTGCAGTGCAGTGTGCTGCATGTCACTGGAACAGTGATATTGATAAAGGGCTTAAGATCTTGGTGTATCAGACGCGCTCCCGGTAACACCAGTGAGGGACATTAGAGTTAAGTGATCTCAAAAGGAGGGTTGGATGAAGAGGAAGGTAGGGGAGAAGAGGGGAGGGTTTGTTGTTCTTAAACCTCTCCACCTTCCAACCCCCCCTCCTCCCCACCCTGTTGGGTTACGTACAGGTAGGCTGGATGATGTAGTGAGTCATTTTGGGGAGGAAGGGTTGAAGGGTTGTTGGGGAGGTGAGGGGTTGGCGTGGCGTATAGCTACCCAACCCCCCATAGATTTGGAGTCAGGTGAGGTTCATGATTACTTGCATGACTTTTCACCCCATTTTCCTAGGCAGAGATGCTGTGGGTTTGACACAGCCTCATGAAGATTGTCAGGTATTCACTCTGTCATTAATGCTGATGGTATGTACTGACGTGTCTAGTGTATTAATGCTGATGGTGTGTACTGACGTGTCTAGTGTATTAATGCTGATGGTATGTACTGACGTGTCTAGTGTATTAATGCTGATGGTGTGTACTGACGTGTCTAGTGTATTAATGCTGATGGTGTGTACTAACGTGTCTAGTGTATTAATGCTGATGGTGTGTACTGACGTGTCTAGTGTATTAATGCTGATGGTGTGTACTGACGTGTCTAGTGTATTAATGCTGATGGTGTGTACTAACGTGTCTAGTGTATTAATGTGAAGTTTTGGTTTTGCTCCAGAATCATCGGAGCTATTGTAGGCGCCCAAATATAGGCGGCAAATATAATTTCACATTCTCGTTTTCCTTCTTCCTTAAAGATCGGAGAACAAAGCCATAACACGCGCATTCATGGTGCTGTAACGTGAGAGACCGGAGAACAATGTTATAACAAGCACCTCCGTGATCTCGGAACAAGAGAGACGAGAGAACATTGTTATAACACGCACTTCCATGATCTTGTAACGTCAGGGACGAGAGAACATTGTTATAACATGCACTTCCGTGATCTCGTAGCATGAGAGACGAGAGAACATTGTTATAACATGCACTTCCATGATCTCGTAACGTCAGGGACGAGAGAACATTGTTGTAACATGCACTTCCATGATCTCGTAACGTCAGGGACGAGAGAGAACAAAATCATAACACGCACACCCATGTTCTTGTATCGTGAGTAACTGGAGAACAAAGCCATAACACGCACTTCCATGATCTCGTTATTTACGACACGAGGGAGCACTTAGACACAATGTGCGACCGTTACCAGGAGAACAGAGTGGTGTAAAATGTGACCACAGACGAGGTCACACTGGATGTGGGTCGTTATAGGTCATGACCCAACGCCCCGCCCGCCGGCCTCCAAGACATGGGACGCGAGCAGGTCAACAGGAGTCAATACTGTTGCCACGTGTGACCTCATCTGTTGATATCTACCGTTGACCTCTGTTGATATCTACCGTTGACCTCTGTTGATATCTACCCTTGACCTCTGTTGATATCTACCGTTGACCTCATCTGTTGATATCTACCGTTGACCTCATCTGTTGATATCTACCGTTGACCTCTGTTGATATCTACTGTTGACCTCTGTTGACATCTACCCTTGACCTGTGTTGATATCTACCGTTGACCTCATCTGTTGACATCTACCGTTGACCTCATCTGTTGATATCTACCGTTGACCTCTGTTGATATCTACCGTTGACCTCTGTTGATATCTACCGTTGACCTCTGTTGACATCTACCCTTGAGCTCTGTTGATATCTACCGTTGACCTCATCTGTTGACATCTATCCTTGACCTCTGTTGATGTCTACCGTTGACCTCTGTTGATATCTACCCTTGACCTCTGTTGATATCTACCCTTGACCTCATCTGTTGATATCTACCGTTGACCTCTTTTGGTATCTACCGTTGACCTCTGTTGATATCTACCCTTGACCTCTGTTGACATCTACCCTTGACCTCTGTTGATATCTACCGTTGACCTCATCTGTTGATATCTACCGTTGACCTCTGTTGATATCTACCGTTGACCTCTGTTGATATCTACCGTTGACCTCTGTTGATATCTACCGTTTATTATATTAGAGGATAGACTAAAGTAGGGATAGATATAGCCGAAACTCTGGTAGGCGTGGATAGAGTAATGAGTATAGAAATATTGTGGATAGAACTGGAGTAACCTCACCGGACCGTTCCAGTGGTCCAGGACGACCACACCGGACCGTTCCAGCGGTCCAGGACGACCACACCAGACCGTTCCAGTGGTCCAGGACGACCACACCAGACCGTTCCAGTGGTCCAGGACGACCACACCAGACCGTTCCAGTGGTCCAGGACGACCACACCAGACCGTTCCAGTGGTCCAGGACGACCACACCGGACCGTTCCAGCGGTCCAGGACGACCACACCAGACCGTTCCAGTGGTCCAGGACGACCACACCAGACCGTTCCAGTGGTCCAGGACGACCACACCAGACCGTTCCAGTGGTCCAGGACGACCACACCAGACCGTTCCAGTGGTCCAGGACGGGCGACCACACCAGACCGTTCCAGCGGTCCAGGACGACCACACCAGACCGTTCCAGTGGTCCAGGACGGGCGACCACACCAGACCGTTCCAGTGGTCCAGGACGACCACACCAGACCGTTCCAGTGGTCCAGGACGGGCGACCACACCAGACCGTTCCAGTGGTCCAGGACGACCACACCAGACCGTTCCAGTGGTCCAGGATGACCACACCAGACCGTTCCAGTGGTCCAGGACGGGCGACCACACCAGACCGTTCCAGTGGTCCAGGACGACCACACCAGACCGTTCCAGTGGTCCAGGACGGGCGACCACACCAGACCGTTCCAGTGGTCTGGTACGACCACACCAGACCGTTCCAGCGGTCCAGGACGACCACACCAGACCGTTCCAGCGGTCCAGGACGACCACACCAGACCGTTCCAGTGGTCCGAGACGACCACACCGGACCGTTCCAGTGGTCGCTGTGGTCAGCTGGCTCACAACTTCAACGGTCATTACCGGTGTCATGTTGTGAACACTGAGGCTCCGGCATACGCCTCTCGTGCACTGGTAATAAAGATATCTCTAACTTGTATATCTCTCTCACACACAAAGTCATTATAATTAGACACCCTTTTGTGAAGCTTGGTAAGTCCAGAGTCTGGGGTAATCCATGTACCAAGCTGGAAAGAGAGAGAGAGAGAGAGAGAGAGAGAGAGAGAGAGAGAGAGAGAGAGAGAGAGAGAATATATATATATATATATATATATATATATATAATATATATATATATATATATATATATATATATATATATGTATATATATATATATATATATATATATATATATATATATATATATATATATATATATATATATATATATATATATATATATATACATACGAACTAAGTGCAACAGGCGGGAGCGTTACCGCACAGGGGTCCCGGGTTCGATCCTGGCTGTTGGAGGTTTGTATGTGATATATATATATATATATATATATATATATATATATATATATATATATATATATATACTTGTCTTCTTACCCAGGTAAATATGTACCAACCCACCACCATTGTGTGAAACACACTAAAAAATAAGGCGTTACGCCAGGTACCAGACGGCGTCGCTAACGGCTTTAAACGCAACACACAGAAACACCAGAAGAAAATGCGAATAAAAAAGGTAAAAAAAAAGAATAAAGAAAACGTGACTTCAGTAGCCAGGTTGGCCAGGTTTCTTTAGAAGCGAGTACCATCCCTCCCTCCCTCCCTCCCTCCCTCCTTTCACTAGGCTTCCACCCTCCCTCTCTCCCTCCCTCCCTCTTTCCATTATGCACCCTCCCTCCCTTCCTCCCTCCCTCCACTATGCGCCCTCCCTCCACGAGCATATGTAGATAACTTTCCCCCCATTTTTCTAGCCTGGTATGCATATGTATAGCCAGCAGGTACAGCACACACATTGAAAAAAAAAAATATATATATATATATATATATATATATATATATATATATATATATATATATATATATATATATATACATAAGCCCGCTGTCCGCAGCCAGAAATATGTCTGTACGTCGGGGCTCGCCACCACTCCCTCCTGAAGGGATTTTTTTTATTATTATCATTTTTCCCCATTCTCTCTCTCTCTCTCTCTCTCTCTCTCTCTCTCTCTCTCTCTCTCTCTCTCTCTCTCTCTCTCTCTCTCTCTCTCATCCTATGTTTGTGCGCTTTTTTGAAGCGTTTTAGTCATGGTGTGTGTGTGTGTGTGTGTAGTATGATCTGCTGTTAAGCTATGTGTGTGTGGCAAGAGAGAGAGAGAGAGAGAGAGAGAGAGAGAGAGAGAGAGAGAGAGAGAGAGAGAGAGAGAGAGAGAACGTTGGATTTGTTTGTTTTTTTTCTTCCTACAATGACACGTTCCATCGCATGGATGTCCCAGGGATTCGTGAACCACCACCCTGGGAGTAGGTCCCTTGAGTCCCTGGTGTGGGATCCTTGTATCCCCTGGTGTGGGGTCCTTGCATCCCCTTGTGTGGGATCCTTGTATCCCCTGGTGTGGGATCCTTGTATCCCTGGTGTGGGATCCTTGCATCCCCTTGTGTGGGATCCTTGTATCCCCTGGTGTGGGATCCTTGCATCCTCCCTGGTGTGGGATCCTTGTATCCCTGGTGTGGGATCCTTGTATCCCTGGTGCTGGGTTCTTGCATCCCCTGGTGTGGGATCCTTGTATCCCCTGGTGTTGTGTCCTTGCATCCTCCCTGGTGTGGGATCCTTGTATCCTCCTTGGAGTGGATCCTTCGAGTGCCAAAGGACAGCGCTAACCAGATTCCTCAGGTGGGTTTTGTTGCCACACACACACACACACACACACACACACACACACACACACACACACACACACACACACACACGCCTCCCGAGGGCCTGGGAAAATTCTCCACCAATTATCGAAATTATGTTCCTTGTCAGACCCTTCCATCTTGGGTCGAGGTTAATTTGTATTCAGCAACGACGACATCCCTTACCACCACCACCTCCTCCTCCTCCTCCACCTGGCGCTGTGGTGTGTGTGTGTGTGTGTGTGTGTGTGTGTGTGTGTGTGTGTGTGTGTGTGTGTGTGTGCATTTTCTTATTACTTTAGCGTCAGCCTTGTTCCCCGCCCGTCAGGATTTTATACCTGGTGAGGGAAGGAAAGGACGCGAGGGCTGGAGCAACGGTGAAGACTTTCAATTGTTTTTTTTTTTCTCTTTTTTTTATTCTAACTGGAATTTTCTTGGAGGAGGAAAGGACTATACTGTTGTTTACACACACACACACACACACACACAAACACACTGCAAGCAATGACAGATGCTCCAGAAAAATGTAGAGATAATCACATCTTTATTCTTTCGAGTCAGTGATTAATGGAGAGTTAAAATCGACCTCACAGATTGCATGCATGGAGGGCCACCACAGCCAGCCTGGATCGTGCGTGGTCTGTGGTATTATCCACAATACCTGAAGAAGGTGTTAATGATCTCCTCGGTCGGAGAGGGTGAGGTAGCATGATAATGATGCGCTCGAATGATGCAAGCAATTCTCTTAAAGTCCAAGCACTCAGTCAAGCAGTCAGGCATTTACTGGTGTGTTTTGTTATTTATGTTAGCAGAGACGGCGCGGGCAGACGAGGCCGTAATCAAGACCATCCCATTAACGCTG
The DNA here is from genome assembly GCF_036320965.1 of Panulirus ornatus. Lineage (NCBI taxonomy): Eukaryota > Metazoa > Arthropoda > Malacostraca > Decapoda > Palinuridae > Panulirus > Panulirus ornatus. Next base: position 45,251,561 of record NC_092230.1, on the reverse strand, counting down.
TATATATTTCTCTCTTGTGTCTCCCCTGATGATGTGATTATTACACGAAAGTGCACTTGGGAACTTATCGTGTTTCGTTTTCCCCGTGGACTCATAGGAATATATATATATATATATATATATATATATATATATATATATATATATATATATATATATATATATATATATATATATATATGTAAACGCAACCATAATTCTCGTTGTTGGCGTACACATGATTTTCCTGACGTGGTGTCTAGCCACGGTATAACCTCGTAGTTGTGTATTTCAGATCACCACAACACTATGTTACCAGAACTTATGTATAATCACTCCAGCTGCTTTGGGATGAATCCTGTTGACATATGTTTTAGATATATGTTTATCATGTATGAAATTTGATAAAGCTTGTTTGTTATCACTGATCTTGCAAAAAAAATCACCGTCATATCCAAACTGGTTTTTTGTATGATGTCGCGTGGGACTTCCTCTTCACACAGTTGTCTACTGAACTTATTTTTTTCTTATCTTTTTCAATGAATAACTTTTCTGTGACTTTTTTTCTTTCTTACGTTTTCAGTCATGTAAACTCCGCTGCCACTCACCCCCCACCCTCATCATATCACACCTCTCTCTGTTGTCAAGTTATGTGAGAATTTCGCACGGTCTGTTTTTGTTTCTCATTACCTCTCGTCACCATTTCCTCCTGTTGATCTTCCTCTGGCCCATCTCCGGGCAGTCATCTACGATGATGTTTGCACCAGTGGGTCAAATATATATATTTTTTTGGCCGACAGAGCGTATGAAGGAACCCTGATCCACTGTGTTAACTCTCAGGGTTTTGAACGGGGGGGAGGGGGAAAGTGGTACATTTTTTTTTTTAGCCACGGCGGTTATAGCGGCCGAGGGATTGTAGAAGTAATGGCAGATCACATGAGATTGTAAGTGATAGCTTAACGACCACGTCTTCACTATTCGTCAATTACCTAGACCTCGGCGTCGGTGGGGAGGTTGGGAAAGTAGACTTAAGATGGCAAAAAGGCGTGGTGGTATGCGACGGCATGCGGAGCGCCGCCCGTCGTGGCGAAGAAGAAGAGGAACAAGGAGGAGGAGGAGGAGGAGGAATTCGAAGTATGTGTTGCAGTAGTGTGTCGCACGCGCGCGCGCGCGCGCGTGTGTGTGTGTGTGTGTGTGTGTGTGTGTAGTAAGACAGGTATTTAATGACTAATCCATTTACTGGCACAGTGGGGTCAGGATTCTGACTGGGGGAGAGGGTTAAATTCTTTGTCGAATTGCAAGCGCGGTACGGAACTTTGTGCACACGTAGCTCGGACCCTGGACGTTCATAAGACCACACTTCTGTACACACGTAGCTCGGACCTTGGACGTTCATAAGACCACACCTCCTTACACACGAAGCTCACACCCTGGACGTTCATAAGACCACACCTCCGTACATACGAAGCTCAGACCCTGGACCTTCATAAGACCACACCTCCGTACACACGTAGCTCGGACCTTGGACGTTCATAAGACCACACCTTCGTACACACGTAGCTCGGACCTTGGACCTTCATAAGACCACACCTTCGTACACACGTAGCTCGGACCCTGGACGTTCATAAGACCACACCTCCGCACACACGAAGCTCAGACCCTGGACGTTCATAAGACCACACCTCCGTACACACGAAGCTCAGACCCTGGACGATCATAAGACCACACCTACGTACACACGTAGCTCGGACCTTGGACGTTCATAAGACCACACCTCCTTACACACGAAGCTCACACCCTGGACGTTCATAAGACCACACCTCCGTACATACGAAGCTCGTACCCTGGACGATCATAAGACCATTAGACCTGACGCCTCCTCGTGGGGCAACAGCAGTTGTCAAAAGGCTGTGGTCTTCACGCACACCGCTCTCTGTGTGGCACGGTGCCACGAACTCACGCGGTCATGAAACCAGATGAGGAGGGAAAAAAAAAAAGATGAAGAAAGGTTTTACCTGTGTGTTATAATGACAACATTCATCCCCCCCCTGGGGTCCCAGCACGTGGGAGGGGGGAGGGGGAGGGTTGGTTGAATCGCAAATTGGCTTTTAACACATTCGTACGGGTACTCCTGCATAACGGTATGGTGACGTCATGGGCAGGGGGGTATGTATTAAAGAGATCCTGCACATTGTTTTCAGAGGATGATGCTGGGGTGGTGATGGTGCACAGGGGGGAGGGGGGGGGGGAAGGAGAGGGAGGTTTGTATCGTCAACTCTTCCACCCCCCCCCCCCCCCCCCCCCCCCAAGGCAACGTTGACAGACTATCTATTTAAGACTAAGATCCGTTTCACTAAGATGTGTTCGACTAAGACATAATCTATCTTCGGAGACGGAGTGTATTTAATCAGCGTCTTCTGTCTTTATCTGCATCACCTCGGAGGAGAAGAAGGAGGGAGGGGGCGCGGGGCGAGGGCGCGGGGCGGGGGCGCCCTGCCCTTTCCTCCTCCTTCCATCCTCCCTTGTCAACAAGCGCCATCACTCTCAAAAGATACCGGGTCCTGACGTTGTCCCACACCGAGGACAACCCAACACTGCTTGTCCCACGTCGGGGCCAAGATAAAGTCTGGCTTGAGGGGTGGGGGGAACAGCAAGCCATTGTGGTGATGGTCGTGTGTTCAGGTGAGCGGCGTGTGCATATGTGCGATTGTCTGGTTACCATTTATATATGACGGGGAGGCAGGTTCAGCACTCGTGTCGCCCCGTCTCTTAACCTTGTACCTTGTCTTTACTCCTTTATATATATATATATATATATATATATATATATATATATATATATATATATATATATATATATAAGAAAGGTGCCCATTTATGGAACACTTGGGTGAGGTATGGGCCTGACAACCTCGCCCTGGGTTCGAACCTATGCAGCCACGAACTTGAGTGGGGCCCATGGTGACACATGGTTATTCATGCTGACCACTCCACCACGGAAGCCCGTGTGTGTGTGTGAGATATGACCCCAACACAACATTGTAATTGATCAGAACAGAGGATAATATTACCGTTGGGTTATCTTCCAGCAACAGGTATAAATCATGAGACTCCTCCACGCACACAATAGCCGGAGGACTGTCCTCCATAAAGCTTCCAAAGACGTAAGAAAAAAAGAAATAATGATGCCAGACACATTACTACATGACTCGCGATCCATCATGCGACTCTGTCCACGCAACGCACTGATTACCTTCATGCTTCAGAGGAGAGCATCAGCTGTGAGACGGAGGGAGGGATCCGGCACGTTCATGCCTCACTCCCACCTGTCCAGACTGACAGCTAACGACGCCTGGTACCACTGACGAAGGTGAGGACGTGGAGGGACGTGCCTGGTACCACTGACGAAGGTGAGGACGTGGAGGGACGTGCCTGGTACCACTGACGAAGGTGAGGACGTGGAGGAGCGTGCCTGGTACCACTGGCGAAGGTGAGGACGTGGAGGAACGTGCCTGGTACCACTGACGAAGGTGAGGACGTGGAGGGACGTGCCTGGTACCACTGACGAAGGTGAGGACGTGGAGGGACGTGCCTGGTACCACTGACGAAGGTGAGGACGTGGAGGGACGTACCTGGTACCACTGACGAAGGTGAGGACGTGGAGGGACGTGTCTGGTACCACTGACGAAGGTGAGGACGTGGAGGAACGTGCCTGGTACCACTGACGAAGGTGAGGACGTGGAGGAACGTGCCTGGTACCACTGTAAAAGCTGAGGGCGTGGAATGATCAGACATTGAGTAACTCCGTTTATGTTGTGGAGGCTCATGATAAGTTCAACAGGTCATCATTCTGGTGCATCTATCTAACACTAGCAGACTCGTAACCTCTGGACCCTCTTCTGTTCGCTCCTGCGGAAGGCAACCACAATCTTCATGCTTTCCCCACCGTGGCCTCCACACCCTTCCTCACCACCACCATTCCCTCTCACATCGGCTACCACATCCTCCCTCACCACCACCACCTCTCCCTCCCTCCCTAGTTACCACATCCTCCATCATCACCACCACACCTTCTCTCCCTGGCCACCACACCCTTCCTTACCACCACCGCCGCCTCTTTAGCCCCCGCACCCTGATCGGCGGAATGGCATTGTTCAGTGGTTCCAACCAGTCACCTCTTTATTTTCCTTCATCATATCTCCCGTATTGCCTGCAGGCTCTTCCCTCTCAACAAGAGAATATATTCCAAGAAAATATATCCCCCCCCCCCCCAGCAGCCCTCAATTTCTATCCTGTCAAGCAAATGGACGAATCATTGGCATCTGTGTATGAGGGTCTGGTTAGTTTCTCGTTGTGTGTGTGTAACCATGTGTGGGGGTTACTTGTCGTGTGTCTGGCAATGTCTTCAACGTGTGTGCAGACAGACAGACAGACAGTACTGCCTTTTTATGGGATAGACGATAACATTTACTAATATGAAAGATTGATATTATATTAGTAACCTCTGTCTGCTGGATTTGCCTTTGGACGATAACTGATTCATGATAGATTGCTTTTCATTTGCATTTGCTTATCCTTGCTGCAATATATATATATATATATATATATATATATATATATATATATATATATATATATATATATATATATATATATATATATATATATATATATATGAGACACTCGGTTAAAAGGCTTAAGAGGATTGTATGTGATAAATCCAATGATCAAAACACCATTTTTTTTTGGGTCTGCATACCAAATGGAATCAGATAATCATGGAAATAGTCGAAGATCTTGTGTGTGTGTGTGTGTGTGTGTGTGTGTGTGTGTGTAACAATGCGTTTCTGGGAATGAGTCGGCCTCATTGCGTTGATAAGAGAGCGCTTTGTTGTCTGTGTTATTACATTCGTGGCGAGCAGCAACGTTTTCGTCGAATGCCGGAGAGGTGGTAAACGTTTTCGTCGAATGCCGCAGAGGTGGTAAAAACGTTTTCGTCGAATGCCGCAGAGGTGGTAAAAACGTTTTCGTCGAATGCCGCAGAGGTGGTAAAAACGTTTTCGTCGAATGCTGGAGAGGTGGTAAACGTTCTCGTTGAATGTCGGCGAGGTGGTAAACGTTTTCGTCGAATACCGGAGAGAGTGGTAAACATTTTCGTTGAATGCCAGACAAGTTGACACTTTAACGAGGACTATGTAGCTGAACCTACTGGTTTTGCCAAGACAATTAAATGCTTTACATACCCGGGTTTTTTTTTTTCTTGTCTACGTTTTTTATTTGTATAATGATGGAGGAGAATCTTTATATTCTTACCAAGGTCACTGAGATGTATTCGTGGAAGTAAGAGTTAGGTAGTGGGTCAATTGTTGGCTAGAATCAAATGATCGCTAACCCAGAAGTTAATCTTTGTGCTTCCATTTTCCCTGACGAATACCTTTCTCTTCGCCAAGAAAAAAAAATGTGTGTGTGTTACGAATCCATGTTTTATGAAGAATATTTTGATATTGTGTGTGTGTGTTACGAATTCATGTTTTATGAAGAATATTTTGATATTGTGTGTATTACGAATCCATGTTTTATGAAGAATATTTTGATATTGTGTGTGTGTGTTACGAATCCATGTTTTATGAAGAATATTTTGATATTGTGTGTATTACGAATCCATGTTTTATGAAGAATATTTTGATATTGTGTGTGTGTGTTACGAATCCATGTTTTATGAAGAATATTTTGATATTGTGTGTATTACGAATCCATGTTTTATGAAGAATATTTTGATATTGTGTGTGTATTACGAATCCATGTTTTATGAGGAATATTTTGATATTGTGTGTGTGTTACGAATCCATGTTTTATGAAGAATATTTTGATATTGTTTGTGTTACGAATCCATGTTTTATGAAGAATATTTTGATATTGTGTGTGTGTGTTACGAATTCATGTTTTATGAAGAATATTTTGATATTGTGTGTGTGTGTTACGAATTCATGTTTTATGAAGAATATTTTGATGCTGTGTGTGTGTGTTACGAATCCATGTTTTATGAAGAATATTTTGATATTGTGTGTGTATTACGAATCCATGTTTTATGAGGAATATTTTGATATTGTGTGTGTGTTACGAATCCATGTTTTATGAAGAATATTTTGATATTGTGTGTGTTACGAATCCATGTTTTATGAAGAATATTTTGATATTGTGTGTATTACGAATCCATGTTTTATGAGGAATATTTTGATATTGTGTGTATTACGAATCCATGTTTTATGAGGAATATTTTGATATTGTGTGTATTACGAATCCATGTTTTATGAGGAATATTTTGATATTGTGTGTATTACGAATCCATGTTTTATGAAGAATATTTTGATATTGTGTGTGTGTTACGAATTCATATCTTTTGAAGAATATTTTGATATTGTGTGTGTTACGAATCCATGTTTTATGAAGAATATTTTGATATTGTGTGTGTTACGAATCCATGTTTTATGAAGAATATTTTGATATTGTGTGTGTGTTACGAATCCATGTTTTATGAAGAATATTTTGATATTGTGTGTGTGTGTTACGAATTCATGTTTTATGAGGAATATTTTGATATTGTGTGTGTATTACGAATCCATGTTTTATGAAGAATATTTTGATATTGTGTGTATTACGAATTCATGTTTTATGAAGAATATTTTGATATTGTGTGTGTATTACGAATCCATGTTTTATGAAGAATATTTTGATATTGTGTGTGTGTATTACGAATCCATGTTTTATGAAGAATATTTTGATATTGTGTGTGTTACGAATTCATGTTTTATGAGGAATATTTTGATATTGTGTGTGTATTACGAATCCATGTTTTATGAAGAATATTTTGATATTGTGTGTATTACGAATCCATGTTTTATGAGGAATATTTTGATATTGTGTGTGTGTGTATTACGAATCCATGTTTTATGAGGACTATTTTGATATACAATTTCCTTCTTCATTTACTCGTCCACAATCGTTGAATTTGTTCGATAGAATATTTGAAAAAAAGAAACCAGTGATGTAAGATCCTTTTTATTTCTAACGTGCCTCATTGATCTTGGAATTCTACAGCTGGGGAAAAAATAAGAAGAAAATACTTGTGTCTGAGTTTATAACGAAGAGATATAGCTTATCATAGATATAGCTTATCACAGATATAGCTTATCATAGATATAGCTTATCATAGATATAGCTTATCATAGATATAGATAAGTACCTTCTGGCACGACCGACGCTTCTTAAGAATGACCGCTTGAGCAATGACCAGTTTGGGCTAAGGGTTATTTGGCACAGTGCGAGGAGCCGAAGATGAGAGAGTCTAAGAGTGCATAAGTAGCTCAAGATATATAACCTTCGAACCCTTGTCATTAATTCAGCAGGGAGGTGTCAACACAGGGAGGGGCACCCACCCATCCATCCTCCAGCAGTGGGGGCTAGAGAGACGCCACGATCCCATGAAACCCTAATATAACCAGTGAATGATGAACGCATCAAAGTGGAGAGAGAGAGGGAGGGTGAGGACGCGGTGTTAGGTACTGAATTCTGCCCAAGTGGAGTTCATTACGTATCTTGTCTTACTTTGAGTTTGAAAAAAAAGAGAGAGAGAAAGTTTAAAACTCATATACTTTCATCGTCTCACACCAGTAAAGTGTTTTCTTTACTAATAAACACATAATCTGGTGAGGTGTTCGTCGCGTGTCTTAAAAGACAGACACACGAAGCTTTCTCCCGTCTTGGGGTGAGTGTTGCTGTTCTTGGAGAACACCGGATGCTTTTAAAGGTGTCGCGCTGGTCCAAGCAAAGCTGAGGGAGTCATGCCACATGACCCGTTGGGACATTAAGGTTCATCCAGGTGATTAACAGAGCAGGAGTCTCTAAATGGTAAAGACGAACATCGTCAGCTGATGTAACTAACATGGCTGAGTTTGTCTTAGAGAAGTGGTAGTGCTGTACTGATGTGTGGGTTTTGTGGTGTGGGTCGAGTATGTAATCATAGACTAGTATATATAGCTCTTCTTCTTCTTCTTCTCCTCCTCCTCCCCCTCCTCCTCCTCCTCCTCCTCCTCCTCCTCCTCCTCCTCCTCCTCCTCCTCCTCCTCCTCCTTTTTCTCCTTCTTCTTCTTCTTCATCCCCTACTCCTCCTCCAGGCTCCAGGAGGGTTCTGTACGTAATTTTCTCTTCTTCTCCTCCTCCTCCTCCTCCTCCATCTTCTTCTTCATCCCCTCCTCCTCCTCCTCCAGGCTCCAGGAGGGTTCTGTACGTAATTTTCTCTTCTTCTCCTCCTCCTCCTCCTCCATCTTCTTCTTCATCCCCTCCTCCTCCTCCAGGCTCCAGGAGGGAGCTGTAGGTAATTCCCCCTTCATTAACCCCCCCTCCTCCTCCTCCTGCCCAACCCCTCCCACACACACAGCAGTCGTGTGGTTGTCTGACTGATAACTCGCCCTGGTTCCCCACGGTGTAATAATCTGGTTCTGTGATCACACTGTCTCACAGGGGAAGCGAGGACGCCACTATCTCCCCCCCCCCCCCCCCTCGCGGACAAATGCCATTCATATAATGTTTTCTTGCCATACTATCTCGACACTCACGTCTCCTCCTCCTCCTCCTCCTCCTCACCAGCTGAGTTACCTCATATATATATATATATATATATATATATATATATATATATATATATACAGAGAATGTTTTTCGGGTTGTGTTACGTCGCTGAAATCTGAGACCACGTTTTTGCTCTCTCTCTCTCTCTCTCTCTCTCTCTCTCTCTCTCTCTCTCTCTCATGCAGAAAGAATGACTTGCTACGACCAGCATTTCTCGTGTTTTTTTTTTTTTTTACACATATATCAGGTTTACACGTGTGTATTTGTGTGTGTCTGTCTTTCTGTCTGTCTGTCTCTCTGTCTCTCTGTCAGTCTTTCTAATAGCCTACCTGTACTGCATAGGGAGGGAGGTAGTAATACATTCTTTACCATCATACAGCTTTCTTGTGTAGTCTGTCCACATAGACAATCCTACCTCCTCACTTTAATCCACTCCTCCATCACTCTCTTGTATCATTGTACAAGTCCCTCTTTATTTCCTATCTTTTTAAGTCTTTTCCTAACAAGTTGCCTTCTTAATTTCCTATCATGGCTTCTGGTTACTTCATCCTTGAATCTTTCGAGGAAATGTGTAATGTTAACTTTTTACACACACACACACACACACACACACACACCACACACACACACACACACACACACACACACACGCCCTGGAAAACATCAGATGTATACATTGCAGCTCCCACAAGGGTTTAAGCTTAACCGTGAACAGCTTACGCTCATTCCCCGACATTAATCGTTGGGCTGCTGAAGCTTCAGCTTATTGGCTCAAGAGCCTCATTAATGAGGGGAGGTCAAGGCCCACGACCTCACTGATGACGGAGGATGGATATCATTAAGGGGGACGGGACAGAACTGGCGCCATGTTCTGCATACGCAGCACCCAGCAGGTCCCCAGACGTGGTCCCAGAAGTGGTACCCAGACACTCAAATGGTCCCCATACACTCATGTGGTCCCCAGAGACTTAGGTGGTCCCCAGAAGTCGTCCCCAGGCACTGAAGTGGTCCCCAGATACTCATGTGATCCCAGAAGTCGTCCCCAGACACTCAGGTGGTCCCCAGACACTCAGATGGTCCCCAGATACTCAGGTGGTCCCCAGACACTCAGGTGGTCCCCAGATACTCAGGTGGTCCCCAGATATTCAGGTTGTCCCCAGGGGGGGCCCACGAAGCCTCCGCAACATGAAAAACAATTCCATCCAGAAACTCATGTCAAATCATTATTATTTTCTTTTTTCTTAAACACGGCGTTGGATGGACTCGTCCCCCTCCCCCTTTTCCCCTTCCTCCCCATCCCAATGTTTACGTTAGATAATAAAAGCCAATAATACACATCTCTTAAATTACCCTCGAGGTAATTTATCGTCGGGCCTGGGATTTGATCTCCCTCGTGTCTCCTCTGTCGTGTTATATAAATTTCTAGGAAGGCATTAGCTTGGGGATTTTTGCCCTTTTGTCTTCCCAAAGGCATTATCTAAATGTATTACGCTCCGTAAAGCTTCATCATAAATTTTGACTAATGTGTGATGGTCCCCATGCATATATATATATATATATATATATATATATATATATATATATATATATATATATATATATATATATATATATGTATATATATGAATGCATGTTTTTTAGATTAGAGATTAACTTTTTTTTTCCAGTTGCATTGGTTATGTTTATGGCGCCTGTTCCTGCTTGTGGGTTATTGACCAATTAACAAAGAAATGGCCATTTAAATTCACTAAACGCTTGCGCGGGAGAGAGAGAGAGAGAGAGAGAGAGAGAGAGAGAGAGAGAGAGAGAGAGAGAGAGAGAGAGAGAGAAAGAGAGTAGTATTTGGTGTCTAATCACCATACATGTCCTCATCTGTGTATGATGATTTGGTTAGCTGATGATCATCCATGACACGTAACGATGATCAAAGGTCAACATTTCAAGACCCTGTCTGATACAGGTTCCACCAGTCTGGACCAGACTGATAACAGTGGCACGGACCCTCCCTCGTCTTATCAGTTTCCATAACCTGTGTTCTGATTGTAGATTCTGGCTGTGTTATGACAACTTAAAACTGCTGTCATCTCGTGTTGTTTTCCATTACTGGTTGTAATGATGTTATTGTGTTACCACTGTGTAAATATCTTTATTACCACTGTGTAAATATCTTTATTACCAGTGCGTAAATATCTTTATTTCCACTGTGTAAATATCTTTATTACCACTGTGTAAATATCTTTATTACCAGTGCGTAAATATCTTTATTTCCACTGTGTAAATATCTTTATTACCACTGTGTAAATATCTTTATTACCACTGTGTAAATATCTTTATTACCACTGTGTAAATGTCTTTATTACCACTGTGTAAATATCTTTATTACCACTGTGTAAATATCTTTATTACCACTGTGTAAATATCTTTATTACCACTGTGTAAATATCTTTATTACCACTGTGTAAATATCTTTACTACCACTGTGTAAATATCTTTATTACCACTGTGTAAATATCTTTATTACCACTGTGTAAATATCTTTACTACCACTGTGTAAATATCTTTATTACCACTGTGTAAATATCTTTATTACCACTGTGTAAATATCTTTACTACCACTGTGTAAATATCTTTATTACCACTGTGTAAATATCTTTATTACCACTGTGTAAATATCTTTATTACCACTGTGTAAATATCTTTATTACCACTGTGTAGATATCTTTATTACCACTGTGTAAATATCTTTATTGCCACTGTGTAAATATCTTTATTACCACTGTGTAAATATCTTTATTACCACTGTGTAAATATCTTTATTACCACTGTGTAAATATCTTTATTACCACTGTGTAGATATCTTTATTACCACTGTGTAAATGTCTTTATTGCCACTGTGTAAATATCTTTATTACCACTGTGTAAATATCTTTACTACCACTGTGTAAATATCTTTATTACCACTGTGTAAATATCTTTATTGCCACTGTGTAAATATCTTTATTACCACTGTGTAAATATCTTTATTACCACTGTGTAAATGTCTTTATTACCACTGTGTAAATATCTTTATTACCACTGTGTAGATATCTTTATTACCACTGTGTAAATGTCTTTATTACCACTGTGTAAATATCTTTTATTACCACTGTGCTGTCATCCATATTACGACAGTTCTGCGCCACCATGCTTATTACAGTGGGGGGGGGGTGGAGGTATGTTGGGTGAGCGCTTGTTTGGTATGCTTGGCGTGAGCGTTTGGGGTCGTCGGGCTTAATGACCATGCGCCGGTCAACGACCATTAAGTTAAGAACACATTGAACGCAGACAGTATTGTCCGCCATGATACCGCCTCCTCTTTTATTTGTTGGGATGAAGGAAGGGCGAAGGATTAGTGCGTTGTGGGAGACGGTAATTGTAAATGGATGATTGACTCTGTGTGTGTGTGTGTGTGTGTGTGTGTGTAATTACCTCTTTCTACTGCACGTGGGAGGGAGTTCTCCACTTGTGGGAGGGGAGGGAATTCTACACACGTGGGAGAGGGGGGAGGGGGGAGTAGTTCTACATTCGTGTGGGGGGTGGAGGGAGGTGGGTTGGGGGGTAGAGAGGAGGAGGAGGGAGGAGTCCTTCTTTGAACATCCTCTACCATCGCACATCAATATCAGCCACAGTTTTCTCGGTTATGTGTCATACTCTCATCACTTACCTAACTCACTCCAGTACCGAAGCTGACTCAGATCCTACGTATATGATAAAAGTCCTCTCTTCTCTCTGACTCGTGTTCTCTCTCACAAGTATCACATATTACATTTTCCATTGTGGCTTCTGGTCGTGGACGTGTATGTAGGTTCCTGTGGAAGACCTCCTCCTTGCTCCCGACACGCTCAGTGTGATACAAGAACTTCCACGTTTGGTAATTGTTTCTGGTTTTTATTTTCTTTTTTTTTCTGTCTTTCTCTCTCTCTTCAGTGTTGGGCGGATTCGTGGCTTATAATGTGTGTGTGTGTGTGTGTGTGTGTGTGTGTGTGTGTGTGTGAGGGGGAGGGGCTTTGTGTGTACGTATGTGTGGGCTTACACGCTTATAGCTACTTACTTATATATCTATCTATCTATCTATCTATCTATCTATCTATCTATCTATCTATCTATATATATATATATATATATATATATATATATATATATATATATATATATATATATATATATATATATAATCAAAGAATCCATTCATAAACATAAGCTTACGTCAAGGTCAAACCTTGAATGAAACGTAAAGATAAATTGCGCGAAAGTAATAGAAAAAACAAAAAGGGATCAAAGAGCTTTTTGTGATGAAAGGCTGATGGCATTTGAACCGCGCGCTTCTATTGCCAGTCATCATACCTCAACATTGTAAGGTTTGAACACAGTCATCATACCTCACCAAGGTAAGGTTTGAACACAGTCATCATACCTCACCAAAGTAAGGTTTGAACACAGTCATCATACCTCACCAAAGTAAGGTTTGAACAGTCACCATACCTCACCAAAGTAAGGTTTGAACACAGTCATCATACCTCACCAAAGTAAGGTTTGAACAGTCACCATACCTCACCAAAGTAAGGTTTGAACACAGTCATCATACCTCACCAAAGTAAGGTTTGAACACAGTCATCATACCTCACCAAAGTAAGGTTTGAACACAGTCATCATACCTTGATATTGTAAGGTTTGAACTCAGTCATCATACCTCAACATTGTAAGGTTTGAGCACGACCCAAACTGAGCATCGTAACAATGAATTCCCCGCACAATCTCAGTGCCACTAATTTTCCTTCAACTTTTCCTTTCAACTCTTGAAAAGAAGGAGGAGGGTACGACTCTTGAGCACGACGGTACGACCAGAGGGTGTGATGGCGTATACCAAGCCATCATACCCAAGTGGTCGTACCGTCATGCTTAAGGGCCTTACTGTCATGCTCAAGGGTCGTACCTACGTCTTGCTCAAGGGTCGTACCTACGTCGTGCTCAAGGGTCATACCTACGTCGTGCTCAAGCGTTGTACCTACGTCGTGCTTAAGGGTCGTACCGTCGTCGTGCTGAAAGGATCTACTGTCGTGCTCAACGGTCGTACCCTCGTCGTGCTCAGGGGTCGTGCTGTCGCGTTGAAAGGTCGTACTGTCGCTCATCAGCAAGTTAAATGTTGGCGGGAGCGAGAGCCCAGCTCCGGCTCAAAGATGGTGAATTTAATTTCGTTACCACAGAAAAATGTTTTATCATAAGTAGCGGTATGACATGCATAGCTTCACACAGGCATGCACACTGTGTGTGTGTGTGTGAGAGAGAGAGAGAGAGAGAGAGAGAGAGAGAGAGAGAGAGAGAGAGAGAGACCGTACTTAACACAAGTACCCACTACTTTACCGCTCTCTCTCTCTCTCTCTCTCTCTCTCTCTCTCTCTCTCTCTCTCTCTCTCTCTCTCTCTCTCTCTCTCTCTCTCTCTTCCCCACTAAACGTAACCAGACCTGCTCAGTGCTGACCTTACCTGAACCTAGCTGTTTACGATCCCACATTTATGGAACCATAACCACTTGCGACCATAATTACCAGGTTGTTGCCGCTAACTTGTCGCCAGGGATGTTAACCTCCAGCAGCTAAACCACCCTTGCAGCTATTCTGCCTCCTCCTCCTCCTCCAGCTAAACCACAGCAACTTTCCTCTACATTGAAGAACTTCTACATTGGTCACCTCCCTTATCCTTAAGCCCATTACCCCTTTCCCTATTGCCTTTTCTATCGCTTCCCCTTCCCATTTCCACCCTTTTCCCCCCACCCATCCCACTCTCCCTTAAAACCCCCCTCTCTCATCCCTGACCCTCACGCTGGGCCAACCAACCAACCAACCAACCAACTCTCCCCCTTAATTTTTTTTCCTCCCCATCCTCCCCTCCCCGTTGCACTGTCCATAAACCCAGCCATATTCTCGCTGGCCTCTTCCTACTTAGCGAGGCTAGCTGGCGAGGGTCTCCTCAGGCAAGGTACGAGGGGTAATCTGCCATAATGAGTCCGGCTCTGCTACTGAAACTAATTCAATCTTGGGGGCTACGCACCATTAGCCGGGGGGGGGGGGGAACCCTCCTCCCTGTCTGTCCCTCTCCCCTACCTAACCACTCACCTCCCCTCCCCTCCCTCCGCCTTCCAACCCCTCCTCCTCCTCCTCCTCCTGCCGACGCTCTTGAAAAATTCTCTCTCTCTCTCTCTCTCTCTCTCTCTCTCTCTCTCTCTCTCTCTCTCTCTCTCTCTCTCTCTCTCTCTCTCTCTCTCTCTCTCCTTGTGTTGAATCTCCGCACGCTCCTCTCTCCTCTCTTCCGTCCTTTGTTTACTGTGAGGTGTTTTGTGAGGTGTTGTGTGAGATGTTGAGACAGTTGTCTTCCCCCTTGATGGTCTCTCTCTCTCTCTCTCTCTCTCTCTCTCTCTCTCTCTCTCTCTCTCTCTCTCTCTCTATATATATATATATATATATATATATATATATATATATATATAATCTATCTCTCTCTGTCTATCTATCTATCTATCTCCACACGACGTCCTGGGCATCCATGCTGTAAGCCTTGGAGGGGCAGTCCCTCCTCCCGTTTTCCATCTCACAAAGAAACTTGCCCGCTTCGTTTCCCCCCCCCCCCCCCCCCTTTTTTTTTTTACCTGTGTCGTGTAATGTTTCTGTATCTCTGTACCGCGTGACCTTGAATTATGTACTACCTGTATCTCCCGTCCGTCGTGTGCCAGGGACGGCTTGGTTCCCGAAAGTATAACGGAGGTATGTTTATTGTATCCCGTCGTTCGTCAAGGTATAACGGAGGTATGTTGATTGTATCCCGTCTCTGTACATTGACACTTTGAGCTAGGTCAGGTTATCGTTAGAGGGGTACATGTGTACCTTTACCGCAAGGCTTGCTTAGTGAGACTAGGCTGGCTTAGCACAGCACGGCTGGCTAATTAACACAGCAGGGCTAGTTTGGCACAGCAGGGCTAGTTTAGACCAGTAAGGCTGGCTCGTTAGCACAGCAAGGCTGGCTTATTAGCACGGCAAGGCTGGCTTATTAGCACGGCAAGGCTGGCTTATTAGCACGGCAAGGTTGGCTTATTAGCACAGCAAGGCTGGCTTATTAGCACGGCAAGGTTGGCTTATTAGCACGGCAAGGCTGGCTTATTAGCACGGCAAGGCTGGCTTATTAGCACAGCAAGGCTGGCTTATTAGCACGGCAAGGTTGGCTTATTAGCACGGCAAGGCTGGCTTATTAGCACGGCAAGGTTGGCTTATTAGCACGGCAAGGCTGGCTTATTAGCACAGCAAGGCTGGCTTATTAGCACGGCAAGGTTGGCTTATTAACATAGTGGGGTTGGCTTAGCATAGCAAGGCTGGCTTAGCACTACAGTGGCTAGCTTTATGACCACTAGGCCGGCTCAATCCACAAGTCAGAGAGAAACTCCTCGACCACAGAGTCATAATGGTTAGTTTTGATATTTGCCTTGATGGGCAGCCTATCAAAAGGAATCTTTCCCCCCCTCCTGTATTTAACCAAGATGTCCATATATACATATATACATATATCTTAGAGGACTTGTGAAGAATTGTAGTAATACGGGATATTTTGTGTTTATTTGTTTCGTGTGGGTTCATTTCGACGTGTCCATTAAGGCTCGACCTGATGTTGCGTAGTTTGTTTACTAAACACACGCCTCAGTGTGTGTGTGTGTAATTTGTCTGTGTATACACAGTAATTTGAATGTTAACAAGATGTTCTGTGTATGTGGGACATATTTCAAACATGCCTTGTATTACACAGATGATGTTACCTATGTTGGTGTCAGCATCACTTACTGTCCTGTAATTATGTATCATGTATTGATGTATCCTACACCTCCCTCCCTCCTGACGGTAGGAGGGGACCTCTGGTCCCTTGGCCCCACTTGGGCCCCACCTGTCACCCTCCTATGTTGATGTATTGTACCCACTGTACGCTCTATACTGGCCTCCACCTACCCCCTAGCCATGTACCCTTCACCCATGATGTATTGTACCCATTGTACGCTCTATACTGGCCTCCACCTACCCCCTAGCCATGTACCCTTCACCCATGATGTATTGTACCCACTGTACGCTCTATACTGGCCTCCACCTACCCCCCTAGCCATGTACCCTTCACCCATGATGTATTGTACCCACTGTACGCTCTATACTGGCCTCCACCTACCCCCCTAGCCATGTACCCTTCACCCATGATGTATTGTACCCACTGTACGCTCTATACTAGCCTCCACCTACCCCCTAGCCATGTACCCTTCACCCATGATGTATTGTACCCACTGTACGCTCTATACTGGCCTCCACCTACCCCCCTAGCCATGTACCCTTCACCCACACTCTCGTTAAAATGTTTCATTTGTATACATCTTGAAAATGAATATCTTACAACTAAGGAAACACCTGTGGTGACATCATCATTCACAATAAGCAGAGTGCACCACTCAAAATGACCAAGCGAGTCACACAGTGATTAAGGAACTACTAATCATTGTACCCGTGTCTTTGACGTATATACGTACCATTAAGGTCTTCACTGTCCCGCTGGAATGGAACGCATCTCCTTAACATAAGAGGATGTACGTGTGTACATGGATACTGGTAACTGTACGGTGTTCGAGGCGTTATGTAAGCGGGAAATGCTGAGGGGGATCCGGCGTACTCCAAGACTACGTCTCTCTCGTCGCCATGAACCTTACGAAACTTGTGACAGGAACTTTTAATCTTCGTGTCCCTCGTTTCTCGCGGTATTAACCATCAGGTGGTGATGGTAAGGAGGAGGAGGAGGAGGGTAAGGTGGGAGCCTTTAATCCTCTTAGTTGCTACCACTAGTAGTACGCGGGCATCTGGTGGTCATGTAGGATTCCCGGGGGCCTTCGCGTTTTTTCACGTGGCTTGTATACAAGCCGCTCCAGGCTCAGAAGGGAAATGGCGAGTCTTTTGTTTATCACTGGGATAAAGCTGACACAGCTTATGCCGCTAAGGCTTACAGAGCTTTCACGGCTAAAGCTGACAGAGTTATAGTTGATATCTTAGACAGAAAAGATAAGGTTCAGTAGATTTCTTTCATTCCAGTTTTCTTCACAAATGTTACATAACGTTTTCTGTGGAGGCAAAAGGCATGTTGGTTGAGGCGGGGCACCAGATGTGGGTAGGTTACAACACTGGTTGTGAATTTACTTTAAACTTTGGTAAAAAGGTTGTGGACCTTAGTGGTGTACGGTCGAGCGCATAGGTATGAACCATGGTTACGGCAGTCAGTCCACAGTCAACCCAGCTGTTCATCCTTCCCAAGGAGTTGGTCGATAAAGTGGGTACCTGGCTTATATGATATATAACGTTGATGAGATAGCCTTGGTTAGGGGATTCAGTTGCCCACGCCGTCTCAGCTCACTTTTAGAAAAACATTGAAACGTTTCTAAGTGAGAAATGATTAGTTAGGTTCTCAAATTTGTTCTTCTATATCAAAGACGCATCACAATATCATTGTATACTTTGAACACCAAAGTTTCGCCGACATTAAGTCTAGCATTGACCCACAAACTTGTTTTGAAGTTTAGACCACTTCAGCTTGCGTTGGGATGTCATCAGATAACTTTATAATTTCGTTCAGTCTCTCCTGTAACCAGGATGTGACTAACGAAGGACGTTGCAGGTGCTTTTGGACGAACAGGACTCCAGGAGCTTACCCGCGCCGATAAGCTTCATCAGCTGGAGCGATAGGATCAAGCTGATGGTATTTGCAACTTCAGTAAAGAAACTTCAGCTACGTCACCTGACGGCCTCTCGCGTCTTGCGTGAAGTTTTCGAATTTATACAGCAAATGGATTGGGTGTAAACTTCCTTGATCCCCCTTGAGCAAGACGGTACGACCCTCGAGCATGACGTACGACCCTTGAGCACGAAACCTTGAGCACGACGGTACGACCCTCGAGCATGACGTACGACCCTTTAGCACGACAGTGCGACCCTTTGAGCACGACGGTACGGGCCTTGGAAACCTTATACGGGTTGACCTTTGACCCAGGTCAGGTGCAGGGGGTCACGACATCTGGTTGAAGGTGAAGGCAAACAGGTTTTTAATGTGATGCATAGCTGACGTCGCTGCCTCATTCAAAATAAGCCCACTGAGGGAAGGGAAAGCAAGGACGAGAGAGAGAGAGAGAGAGAGAGAGAGAGAGAGAGAGAGAGAGAGAGAGAGAGAGAGAGAGAGAGAGAGAGAGACTCATCACTCATGAATGCTTCCTCAGCACCAGAACAAGGACATACCTCACGTAAATGAGGTGTACGACGTCACACACTGTGTTATGAGGCTTCTCATACGACCCCATACCACACCGGGCTGCGGTCTGGTCACTTGCTATTTGGGTTTCTGACGACTCCAGTAAACTTGTGGTTTACTTTTTTCTAATCCCTTTGTAGCCTGTGGAAAGCATGTAGCGGCAAAACGTATGGTGTTTGAGTGATGGTATGAGGCCCTTGCATGGGTAGCAAGAATAGAAAAATAGAAAGAAATTCACACAAGAACAGACCTCCGGGTCGTGTACACACACACACACACACACACACACACACACACACACACACACACACACACACACACATACACACACGTATACATTCACAAGTGCACACACTAATTCGTATGTATACACCCCTTGGTCACTATGTGTACGCCCCTCGGTCACGCTTCTGCACATCTTTATGTTTGATGTGACAAATGTTTCATATTTTTACGTTTTTCAGAGAGTAAAACTTTTGTGGCGATATGTTGAATGTTTGTGTTCAGAGAAGAAGCAAGTGTTGAGGTTTTTGGGCTTCAACAGATGGTCATCAAAGATTACTTGGAAAAATGTAAGACTTGGGGTTTGGAGGGGGTGTCATGCCGTCAACGAAGAGCTATGATCAACGACATAGATTCTGAATGGTTGGACGTGACAAGTGGAGTGCCGCGAGGATCATACCTTGGTAAACAGTTCTTCTCCAAAGCCATGTGAATGACGCTGATATAATCGCCTGATACTCTTAAATTTTTTTTTTTTTAAGCCAAATCAGCAGATGACACGAGTTGCATCAGAAGCTGAATGTCTTACAGCTTACATAGACTGACCGATTGTGCCTAGAAATAGCAAATGAGTTTAAATGTCGACGAAGAAAAACTTGACCCACATGCCCAACGCTGCAATACAGGCTCAATATCCCTTACATATATGTATTGATTTGCTCCCGAGAGCTGGCTGCGTGTGTGCCCCCCACCTAAAATAGCTAAAACACACAGTACTCGGCAATTTGCTCCGTCATATGATGACTTTGCTGTCGTTGGTAACTCATGGATGGGCCGTTTTCATAACTGTTTCCTTCCTTCCACCTCGAAGCTTTGGAACTTTCTACTCCCTCATGTCTTTCCCAAAAGCCTTGATCTGGCACATAGTAAAAAAAAGGTTTTTCACGTCCTCCAGAATTCAGTACTACTTTTCCTTGTCCTTTCTTCTTCTCCTTTTAAACTAAGGCCGAGCCTTGATGTGGATTCATGTTCGTGACTGGAGCCTCCAACGTAGAAGAAAAAAAAAACTTTTACACAGAAAAAACGGGATTAGAAATACTAAAAGCTGTTACAAAAGTACTGTAGACCAGATGAGACGTGAAACTGTATTAAACTCCACAAAGTAAATTAAGAGAAAAGTGTATAATACGCTTGGTTAACTTAGAGTCAAGTAAGCATTGCATGGATGCAGTCAAAAGAAGAAAAAAGAAACGAATAAAGTTTGAGGCTTCGTTGGTCGAGCATTTGAATTCAACTGTTTGAAACTAATCCCTTTTCTTTACAGTTCGCTGGTGCGTCCTCACCTTGAATATTGTGTACAGTTTTGGCCACCCCACTGGATAAAAAGAGAAGGATCAAACAGAGTTGGCACAACGGTAAGCTACCGGGGCGATTGCCCGAAGGGAAAAAAAGAAAAAAGAATAGATAGAAAAAAGCAATTCCTATAAAGATGTTACCTGATTTATTCTGCTGGAGGTCACGCCGCGAGGGAAAAGTCACCTTTGGCGAGGCTCTATCACTGGAAGGACAGAGTCTCGTCAAAGAACATCTGACTCGCAAGGATTGTACATTACTCTACTACTGAAAGTAGCGCCGTCTTGGGCTGCAGGAGTCTTTGAGAAAAGGGGTTCTGGGGTATATCTAAACAGCTGTATACGAGAGTTTACGTTATTAATCTTAGATATGAGAATATTAAAAAGGTGACTTAATGTAGGTCAACTAAGCTGTTTAAAAGCCTTAAAAGGTCTCCTCCTAAGCCACTCTATGAGGCTGAATCAGTCTGGCAGACTATATCTACAATATCTACTTGTGGGTAAGCACTCTTCTCAACAAGACTAAGAGAGTATGGGATGGTTTACCCCACACGAATACTTACTTCAGACCAACGACATCAATGCTTCGAAAAATAGACCCCGGGTATTTTCAGCTTGACTCAATACTTGAGGATATTTGCGACCCGGTGGTTGAAAATGGGTTAAGTCTTTTCTCCCTAATTATCTGGCTTGCATTCACTGCTCTCTTCATGCTAAAGTTCTTCGTCTCGGATTTCATCTGTTTTCACAAGCAGTCTCGAAATGGTCCAGTGGTCTGTTCCTGTTTGCATTCCTTTGTACTCCTGTTCCTGTTTGCATTCCTTTGTACTTCTGTTCCTGTTTGCATTCCTTTGTACTCCTGTTCCTGTTTGCATTCTCTGTACTTCAGCAGAACTTGTGGTCAAGCCCGGACGGAGCGCGGGAGGTCATGAGAGTCGCTGGTTGTCATGTCAAAGGTCAGACAGATGTTCCTTCAACAGTTGGTCTGGGGATATACGTGATTCTCCTCTCTCTCTCTCTCTCTCTCTCTCTCTCTCTCTCTCTCTCTCTCTCTCTCTCTCTCTCTCTCTCTCTCTCTCTCTCTCCCCCCAGGTCAAGCCATTTACGGTATTGATTATGATTTTATTGTCTCTTGGCCATTAAATGTCTCAAATATTGTTGATGGCTCATTTCTTCTGTCTCGCTAAGCGACCTGTTTTACTCCGCTCATGAATTTATCTACATCTCGTCTCGTCTTTTATGAGAAAGAATAGTTTATATGAATGTGTGTGTATATATATATATATATATATATATATATATATATATATATATATATATATATATAATATATATATATATATATATATATATATATATATATATATATATATATATATCAGAGATATGAATGCTTTATATATGACGGTACGACCCTTGAGCACGACGTACGACCCTTAAAGGCACGACAGTACGACCCATGGGTAATTATGGCATGGCCTTTGACCTGACCCAAAAGGGTTAGTTCGTTGGCTAAACCATCGTACCCAAGGGTCGTGCCGTCGTACTCAAGGGTCGTACCATCGTACTCAAGGGTCGTGTCGTCGTACTCAAGGGTCGTACCGTTGTACTCAAGGGTCGTGCCGTCGTACTAAAGGGTCGTGTCGTCGTACTCAAGGGTCGTACCGTTGTACCCAAGGGTTGTACCGTCGTACCCAAGGGTCGTGCCGTCGTACCCAAGGGTCGTGCCGTCGTATTCAAGGGTCGTACCGCCTCTAATATGCTTACGTCATATAATTGCCCCATTACCTGTTTCTGGATTACTTAACCACCTGTGTATTACAGTTGCCCCATTACCTGTTCTTCTTGGATTACTCAACTACCTGTGTATTACACTTGTCCATGATTTACCCGACTACCTGTGCAGCTTGTATGGCTGTGATCACCATTGCCCTACCACCTGTACAGTGATAGTCCTTGTTTACCATAGTACATGTGCAGCTTGCAGGTGATTACCATGTAATTACCATATTACTTGTGCACTGATGGTTCTTAATTGCCTCGATACATGTACAGCTTGTAAGTCTATAATTACCAAACTACTTGTGCAGTAATTGGTCTTAATCACTTGACTCTGTGTACAGCAGCTTGCATGTGTGTAATTGCCCAACTGCTTGTTCAACAATCGTCCTTAATTACCTTTTACCTTCGCAACACATGTACATAATTACCTGGAGGCATGTGCAGATCCCATGTCTATATAATTCTCGATAACCTGTAAAAGTCTTGATGATTACGTAATTACTTTCCAAAGCCCACATAATGGGACCTCTGTGGTATATAGTGGTTAGCGTCCTTGATAATAGCCCCCTTCACGGGGCGACCCAGGGGTCTTTGCCCACACAGGTTCGAATCCTGGTCGTGGCCCACAGTCAACCCAGCTGTTCGTCCTCTCTTAGGTGCTCATTGGTAAAACACACGTTTATGAGATGGCCTTCCTAAGGGCATTCCATTGCCCTTATCCTCTGAGATATCCCAGAAATTATTTCGCCATCCATTTCCCTGTCATATCCACCCACAGCTGTTCATACAACCCATGTAATGAGATGGATAGATGTTCAGCTATCTATCCACTCCGTCTATCCATGGTGTTAGTACTCACCCACGTGTGTCCCACCTCCCTCTTCAGAGCCTTCTGTGTCTGTCATGCATTTAATGACGTAATTAGCAATGCAGTCGAGTTGTATGTCGCCGGCTGATGACCTGTAACCACAGGGGCAGATGAACGACCCATTTACTCTAATTACCGGACTGCTCGTGGCGCTGACCCCACTCCCTGTGCACGCCACTCTCGTCCCATCCCCCAATTACATGTGCCACCCAGTTGCCCATAATTACCCCGACTTCCTGTGCATGGCACGTGTTCGTAATTTCGTGGTTCTGTAAACAAACCGCATTTACATAATTACCCGACTCCCTGTTGTGTCTCTCTCGCTTCTCTGTTTTACCCAACTCCCTGTGTTGTTGGCCAGCTGGCCTCCAACTCGCGGCTCAACTGGACGAAGACTTGAATCAAGGCAGACGTCTCCCTCGTGCTAAGGTGGACCCCTCAGTAATGAAAAACGACACAATGACAAAAAAAAAGGAAAAAAAAAAGTAGTTTTGAAATGATAGAGATGGTGGGAAAAAGATAACAAGAGATAGTTAAAAAGAGGGAGATGGTTGGTATGTGTGTGTGTGTGTGTGTGTGTGTGTGTGTGTGTGTGGTGTATGAGGTAATAGGTTATTAAGTCTAGGTCGGTCGTTTTGTTTTAATGAGGCACATATGTTTGACCAGCAGAAGGTATGAGATGGATCCTAGCCATCATCACTTGAACACTCCTAAGACAGAGGAAGGTAGAACTTCCTGGCTGGTGTCTACCATCTACTCTCTGGGTAGACGTCCCATCATTCTTCATCTACTCTCTAAGTAGACATAGGATCACTGACGACTCATTCTTCATCTATATCTAACACATAGCTCCTCTCCTCCTCCTCCTCCTCCTCCTCCTCCTCCTCCTCCTCCTCCTCCTCTCCTCCTCCTCCTCCCCCTCTCCTCCTCCTCCTCCTCCTCCTCCTCCTCCTCCTCCTCCTCCTCCTCCTCCGTCTCGTCTTGCCTACAATCACATTAGCCTCACGATAGCTTGATTCAACCTCAAACCCCCATATCACTTCGTCTTCAGTCACCTCACCGCCACGTCTCGCATGACATCGTCCCACCGCATGGCAGCCAGTCCTTCGATGCATTGCGGTGTTCGTAGGTCATGCATAGAGAATGGGGGAGGGGGCGGTGGTGACGTCATACGAGGTGAATTTTACGAATATTTTTTGTCTTAGAGATGTACACAGACGGAGGATGTCTGAGGTGGTGTAAGCGAAGGGCACATGACAAGGAGGTGGAGGCATGTACGGAGTGTACGCTGGCTACAGTACGTCGTAGTTAGGTCATCAACGGGTAGTTGGATAGTTAGATGAGTTACACACACACACACACACACACACACACACACACATGATGGATAGAGGTGTAGGAGAGATAAAGAGGATACACAGACGAGTAGGACACAGAAGAAACATTCGCCCCCCTCCTTCCTCCTTCCATTCTCTGCAGCGTTGCCAGTCGATTGCACGCCGGCCATTACTTTTGCACCGCTGTGTCGTTGGGGGGGGGGGGGGGGGGGGGGGTCAGTGTCAGGCCGACCCGCGTGTACCTGCTCCCACAGAGCCACTTGTACTGTACTGGTATATGTCTGGAAATGATTTCCGAACCTCTCTCTCATTCTCTCATTCTCTCTCTCTCTCTCTCTCTCTCTCTCTCTCTCTCTCTCTCTCTCTCTCTCTCTCTCTCTCCCCGTGGAGGGGCGCCCGAGGAATTTCTCAACACTATGCTGTCCAGGTGAGAGAGAGAGAGAGAGAGAGAGAGAGAGAGAGAGAGAGAGAGAGAGAGAGAGGTCGTGTCGCCGAAACCGTCTGGAGTCCATGATCAATTCACTTGTCCGAGGGCTCTTACCACTGCTGGCGGTACAGCCCAGAATCCAGCCGAGGTGTGGCATTATCTCTGGCTCAGGTTTAATTGTGTGTGTGTGTGTTACATCCTCCTCCTCCTCCTCCTCCTCCTCCTCCTCCTCCTCCTCCTCCTCCTCCCAGCCCACACCGACACTTATTGTGTTGACGAAGATATTCCCACCGCTGGCCATTTTCTATTCTGGCCGTCAGCCTCGTTTTCTTTTTTAAAAACCTCTTCCACTTGATAGACCCTTTTGAAGTTATTGTGCCCCCTTTTCGCCTCTCACGGTCTGACCCGCTTTTGCTGTGTTAGGTCCAGGTGTGCCCAGCACTTTGCTGTGTTAGGTCCAGGTGTGCCTAGCACTTGCTGTGTTACCTCTAGGTGTGTTAGCTCTAGGTATGCCCGGCATCTTGCTGTGTTAGGTCCAGGTGTGCCCAGCACTTTGCTGTGTTAGGTCCAGGTGTGCCCAGCACTTTGCTGTGTTAGCTCTAGGTGTGCCCAGCACTTTGCTGTGTTAGGTCCAGGTGTGCCTAGCACTTTGCTGTGTTAGGTCCAGGTGTGCCTAGCACTTTGCTGTGTTAGGTCCAGGTGTGCCTAGCACTTTGCTGTGTTAGGTCCAGGTGTGCCTAGCACTTTGCTGTGTTAGGTCCAGGTGTGCCTAGCACTTTGCTGTGTTAGGTCCAGGTGTGCCTAGCACTTTGCTGTGTTAGGTCCAGGTGTGCCTAGCACTTTGCTGTGTTAGGTCCAGGTGTGCCTAGCACTTTGCTGTGTTAGGTCCAGGTGTGCCTAGCACTTTGCTGTGTTAGGTCCAGGTGTGCCTAGCACTTTGCTGTGTTAGGTCCAGGTGTGCCTAGCACTTTGCTGTGTTAGGTCCAGGTGTGCCTAGCACTTTGCTGTGTTAGGTCCAGGTGTGCCTAGCACTTTGCTGTGTTAGGTCCAGGTGTGCCTAGCACTTTGCTGTGTTAGGTCCAGGTGTGCCTAGCACTTTGCTGTGTTAGGTCCAGGTGTGCCTAGCACTTTGCTGTGTTAGGTCCAGGTGTGCCTAGCACTTGCTGTGTTACCTCTAGGTGTGTTAGCTCTAGGTATGCCCAGCATCTTGCTGTGTTAGGTCCAGGTGTGCCTAGCACTTGCTGTGTTACCTCTAGGTGTGTTAGCTCTAGGTGTGCCCGGCATCTTGCTGTGTTAGGTCCAGATGTGCCCAGCATCTTACTGTGTTAGCTCTAGGTATGCCCAGCATCTTGCTGTGTTAGATCCAGATGTGCCCAGCATCTTACTGTGTTAGACCCAGGTATGCCCGGCATCTTGCTGTGTTAGGTCCAAGTGTGCCCGGCATCTTGCTGTGTTAGGTCCAAGTGTGCCCAGCATCTTGCTGTGTTAGGTTTAGGTTTGCTCAACAAAGCACCTCTCTATCACTTTTCTGTGGCAACTCAACGCCTCACTAACACTACCCTGTTGTACCCACATCTCCCTAACACATGACTATGTTAACCCTCTGACCTCCCCAACACCTGACTGTGTTAACCTCTGACCTCCCCAACACCTGACTGTGTTAACCTCTGACCTCCCTATATCTTGCTCTCTTATCTCAATATCTGTTTATCCCTCCCACCCCACACACACACATACACTTGCATCCTATATATGGATCATACAGGGGTTAATCAGTTTGTATGTTCGTCTGTATATAAGCTACCTGTATGCACGCACGTGTGTTTCGGGGGCTGGGGGGGAACTTTGAGAGAGTTACATAGACCACAGGTCCAAGTTAGGTAGTCAGCCCTCTACTCAAAGTGAAGTTCCCTTAAAAGTAGAAGAAAGGGATAACGAAGCAGTCTCTCTCTCTCTCTCTCTCTCTCTCTCTCTCTCTCTCTCTCTCTCTCTCTCTCTCTCTCTCTCTCTCTCTCTCTCTTCTCTCTCTCTCAACTCCCTCCGGCAACGCGCCGGACGGAAAACAGAAGAAAATTAAAAAAAAAATACCTTGCAGGAATAATATGCCAGAAGGAAATTTACACAAGATATTCCCAAGGTAGAATGAAAATGAATATGTCTTGCATCTCATCACATACAACATGCATCCCTTCACTCTATGTTATAAAGACAGTGGTAAGGATACACGTTAAACTCTTTCATGTCTATATTATTCCTGATGTTGAAGATTGATGCAATAATTCTTTCTTGCTCTCTGAAAGCCGGTGACACGGGTAAATCAATGATGGTATGTTGTCGCAGCCTGCCTGGCCAGGGGGGAAGAGATCGGTGGTTGAGAAGGAGGAATAATATACCACTAGGTTACGATAATTGATTACCGCTCAGTGACAATTGATAATCAAGCCTAAATTTGCAGATATTATGAATAATGCTGTGAACAACATGTTGTGCGAACTTATTCCACGCTCAACAATGTTGCTGTTGGTTATGAACCGTGTCGTACACTCCAGCTTAACTGGGTGACCTCGAAGTTTTTTTTTAAGTCTGTATTCATCTCTTTGATAGCGCTGGCTCTAATGGAAAGAAAATTTCACTATCGCCCTTGTTGGATCATTCCAGTATTTTAAGGCATTTTATTAATGTGTCTCAGAGGGAGAGAGACGCCTCATACTTAGAGAGAACGAGTCTAACTCTCTCAAACTCTGCTCATATGTTACGCAAGGGAGGAATTAATTCAGTTCCTCTTTGCTCAACTGGGGTCGACCCAGAACTGCGCTTCAAATTCGAGGCGTCGGGGGTTGAAACTAGACTTAGGTATATAGAGGCGACATCACATCCTTCATTTTATATGTAAAGTTTCTGTAAATAAATCCTAACATCATCTTTGCTCCCTGGGCAGCTACAGCACAATGCTTGGGAGAATTTGAAGTTGTTGGAGACAGTGACCCTCCCCCTAGATTCCTCTCACTGGGGGGGGGGGGGGGGATGTCCATTACCTTGTGATCTCTCAGTTCATAATCAAAATATTTTGTTGAGGTTTCCTACTTGTCACAGCTGACATTTATGGACATTTATTGACGTTAAATGGCATTTGCCCTTTACTACACCATTCAGCGATATTTTTTTTTTTTGTTTTTTTTACATAAATCTTCTCGTAATTTCAACCTGTCTTCTTCAGTTAATACGCCACTGCCGATCTTTGTGTCGTCTGCAACATTTTTTTTAACACTAGGTTTTTAAGCCTTACAATCAATGTCGTTTGTGGAATTATATATCTATAAAAAAAAAAAAGAGTATGGGCACCAAGACGGATCCCTGGGGCACCCCTCCACCTCCCCCACTAGTAACGGGTGAGAGTGGAGATGATTCGCCGTTGAGAGAGAGAGAGAGAGAGAGAGAGAGAGAGAGAGAGAGAGAGAGAGAGAGAGAGAGAGAGAGAGAGAGCTGATGATGGGTCATGAAGAGTGTTGGGACGCAGTGTGGGACTACACTCAGACAAACTGTCTTCGACCTGTAGAACTTCCAACCTCTGCTGTACACACACACACACACACACACACACACACACACACACACACACATTTACAGAGAAAATTATATATATATATATATATATATATATATATATATATATATATATATATATATATATATATATATATATATATATATGTATATCTATGCAGAGGTATATGAACTTTATTGGTAAAAGACTCAGTTTCTACAGCGTGTTATTTTAACTAGAGAAAATTGCTTCCACGATGTGTGGCTCCTGTTTGTGGAGACTTAAACCTTTATGTATATATATATATATATATATATATATATATATATATATATATATATATATATATATATATATATACATATATATATATATATATATATATATATATATATATATATATATATATATATATATATATATATATATATATATATATATGTATAATGTGTGTGTGTGTGTGTGTTTACAAATTCTCCCGTGTAAAAATCTTTTTTTACAATAATGTAAGCTTGTAAGCTTGTATCTTGTCCATGTTTAGGTTATATGCACACAGGAACAGAAGCGCATTCTAGTATCAGAATCATTTTGTTTTGTATTTCCTGCTTATTTTCATGTCGGCGTTATTTCTCATAGGTTTCTCTCTCTCTCTCTCTCTCTCTCTCTCTCTCTCTCTCTCTCTCTCTCTCTCTCTCTCTCTCTCATCACAACCACTACCACCCCCTCCCCCTCCGCATCTTTTTTTTTTTCAAATCAAATTTCTCTCTTTATATCCCCGCTGTGGACTACAATAGCGCCATGCATGCGGGAGCTGAACAAAAGCAAAATAGAGTAACGTTAGATAAAAGGCCTCCAGCCTGGTTATTAACCCTGGGGCGCGAGAGGAAACTTTTGCTGCGCCCCATTTTCTGTGACCAACTATTAGCGCCCCCCCCCCCCCCCCCCGTGTAGATGACCCTCCCAACTCTCTCTCTCTCTCTCTCTCTCTCTCTCTCTCTCTCTCTCTCTCTCTCTCTCTCTCTCTCTCTCTCTCTATCTATCTATCTATCTATCTATCTATGTAACATGGAAAGAATTGGGTTCTCTCTCTCTCTCTCTCTCTCTCTCTCTCTCTCTCTCTCTCTCTCTCTCTCTCTCTCTCTCTCTTCTCTTGATATCCATAACCGAAGTCAAGTACATTTGTTTTCAAAGAGGTTGGCTAGTTTAAGTGCTGTGTGAGGTGAGAGAGAGAGAGAGAGAGAGAGAGAGAGAGAGAGAGAGAGAGAGAGAGAGAGAGAGAGAGAGAGAGCATTACGAACGTAATACCTAATATGTTTAAAGTGTGAACGCCGAAATATAGAAAAAAAAGAGAAAGAAAACGTTATCGTGGTTGCCTCAAAGATGTGTTTGTTTCGCTTTGTGTGCTGCAGTCTGCCAGCTTATTCAGCAGCTCCCTTCCTCTCAAAGTTCGAAATATTTTTGTCTGTCAGAAAGGAAACTATTTGTAAGTTAATGGGTTTGCATATGTGTGCTTTTCTTTATTTTGTTTTCGTTTTCCCTGCAAGCCAAAATGAGGTCAGAGGTTGTGTTGGCTCAGAAATGTGGAATATACACACATAGCTTTGTGACTTGGTTATTATTGGAGCGAGTTTAGATGTTGATGGAACAACTGTTGCAATGGTTGTGATGTAGAATGTATATATATATATATATATATATATATATATATATATATATATATATATATATATATGTTATACTTGATCGTTGTTTCCCGTGTTAGCAATAGTAACGCCTGGAATAAACGAAGGAGGACCACATTTGCTTATATGCATTCTTTAGGTGTCATGTGTGATGCATCGAAACCACAGCTCCGTGTTCACATCCAGGCCACACAGGCCTTTTCCATGGTTTACCCCGGACGCTTCACCTACCCTGGTTCAGTCCACTGAAAGAACGTCGACCCCAGTATACCACATCGTTTCAATTCATTCTATGCCGTGCACGCCATTCACCTTCCTGCATGACCAGTCCCCCGTCCACTCAAAAATTTTCTTTACTCCATTCTTTCATTTCTAGTTTGTTCTCCCCATTCTCTTTTTCCCCCTTCCCACTTCCGACACTCATATCAGGAGAATGTAAGTGGAACTGATACCCAATGAAAATGGGAGGCTGGTTGCGTGCTTAGGATCCTTCAGATGCCCTAACTTTCTGAGCGGACTCGTCGCTCCGCCTCTGTGATTACTATACGAAAGCATTATTAGGCCTTATAGGATCAGCGTGGTGGTGTTTTTGTCCTGTTGGCCCTAACATGGTGGGAGAGAGAGAGAGAGAGAGAGAGAGAGAGAGAGAGAGAGAGAGAGAGAGAGAGAGAGAGAGAGAGACGGCGTGTCACAGTACAGAGAGACGGGGTTGATATCTTGGCCATGTAGGATGAGGTTGGAGGCTAGGCTATGCCGTCGTGCTCAAGGGGTCGTACCGTCGTGTTTTTCCGGGGTCGTACCGTCGTGGTGAAGGTGTCGTTCCGTCGTGCTCAAAGACCACCTCGCTTGGACGTTGAGGGTCTCTCTCTCTCTCTCTCTCTCTCTCTCTCTCTCTCTCTCTCTCTCTCTCTCTCTCTCTCTCTCTCTCCATTGATATCACAGTATCCCCCAAAGCCACCTCTTGATCATTTATCAACCACTGTGATAATGTCATTAATCATTATACCAAGGTTTGGCTTTCATATATATATTTTTTTTAACAGGATACCAAAAATTCCACGTCTGTCAATGTAATCATATTTTCATATACTGATCATCAATGTCCCATTTCTATTAACTCGATTATATTATTCATGATTACATTGATAATTATATTTATTAGTTACATTGATAATCATATTTATTGATTTACATCCCGCTTCTGCTCAACATGTTGATTCTTTTTTGATATCCAGTTTTTATTGATGTCTGTCGTGAATCAAAAGATTTTTTTTTCTTTTTACCAGAATTTCATATATAAATGTTCGTCTTTTACAGGTAGGTGACGCTGAACAGGTGGCCAGGCTCCGTGATCTTGGAGGAGGGGGGACAGATGTCCAAGTCAGGTAAGGTACGCTTCTCTCTCTCTCTCTCTCTCTCTCTCTCTCCCTACCGCAGGGGAGGCTGATTGAAAATGGATTGATTACCAGCGAGTGGGGTGAAGGATGGGGGTGGGGTGGGGGGGGGGGGGGGGAAGCCATCGTCATTTGATAAGAGAAAAGGAGATTAGTCGAAGGGAACTGAGGACTCATGTTGGAGGAGCCTTCCTCCAAGTGGACTCGAGGGTACCAGTGGCGTGGGGTGCCGCCTAAGGGTGGTATTCTGGGACCATTTTTCTTCTTGGTCCATATTTGTGGATGACATTGCCTGATGGTATATGGACTCCTGCCTGAATGTGTTTGCTGATGATGCAGAGGTAATGAGGGAGAGGGAAAAAAGCGTCGAGCAATTGCATCAGCTTAGAAGGGGATCAATGACAGAGCTCAGAGTGGGTCTCAGAATGGTTGATGAAGTTAAACCCGAGTAGATGTCAAGTAGTGAGGAGGAGACACAGCGAATATGACCATCGTTATCAAGCAGGAAATAACGTGCAGGAACCTCTGTGTGAGAGAAACTTTGGAGATGACCTCGGGACGAACAAATGAGTAAACCAACTCTGTGAAAACATGAGAATTTCAGTCACGTTCATGGATAAAGAAACGTTTAGCAAGCTATTCGTATCCTAGATAAGGCCAGAATTAGAATATGTTTCTCAGGTTTGGTCACCGCAACTAAAGAAGCTTATAGAGCTAATAGAGAAGGTCCAGAGGAGGGAAACAAAGATGGTACCAGAATTAAGAGATCTGAGTTACAGGCTATAGAGGCCTTAGACTCGCTTACCGAGAGAGAGAGAGAGAGAGAGAGAGAGAAGGCTGAGAGGTGATCTGATCATAACCATTAAGTTTTTAAACCAAATTGACGAGGAAGACAGTGGACACTTCTTCGAAAGATGAAGGGTTATAACAACCAGAAAACATAACATGAAACTCAGTAGGAAACTTGATACAAATTGGCACAGAAGCTGAGTGTAAAAGTTGTAGAAATGAGCACACTGGATGAGGACGAAGTAAATGAGGACAACATACAAGAGTTGTAAAAGTTGAATGTGGGCAGAAAATGTTCAAGATAGGGGAGACCCTACTAGTGTAGAACTCCCTCCCCGTTGAGTACAAAAGGCAGTTACACAAGCGGACACAGTTGTGTGTGTGTGGGTGTGAAGAAGACTACAATGGTGAGTGAAGTGTGAATTATGTTCCGCAGGGAACACTTTATCGCAAGAACCCAGAGAACGTTCGTTCTTGTTATCAACAGTCCGTACCGGAGAACATAACTACACAAGGATCACAGAAGCCTTTCTAAAAGATAAACAAAAGCGTGTTGGGTCAGAGGAAGTGTGCTACGAGAAGATACATAAAGCATTAATGTCCATTTTTTTTTTTGTTTTGAGGACGAGATAGCATGATGATATTCGTTAATCACTTAGGGTTTTGGTAGCTTATCCTAGCAGTAATTAGAAGCTAATCATTGATGAGAGTGGAACACAGCATGATGCGACAATAGAGAGCACAGAGGAAAGGTAAATGAATTTGGATATTGAAGATATACAGGATCAGATGCGGGGAATATCACTGGACAATTTCGCGGATGTGAGTCAAAGGTGGGCGGCTCAGATGGTAAATATAAACACGATCGACGTCAGAAGGCCTGATGGTGAAGGCTGTGGGTGGAGGCCATCACGCTACAGGGAAGAAGGGAATTTGTGGGACTATAGGTATGGACGAAGGAAGCTTAAAGACCTTAAAAGGGAATTAAGGAAAGGATGTTTGAAGGTTTATAGGATGGAATCATACTATTTATACACTCGCCAGGTGGAACGCTGAAGCAAACATGTCGAGATGGGTCGTCAGGCACGCAGTGAGAATGCTGTTTAGCATTTTACAACCTCGTACAAATAGGTTTTAAACGCGTATAACGACGCGTATTGCCCGCCTGTGGCTAGCTGGACTCGGTTAGGTTAGGTTAGATTAGGTTTGTTGTGGAAGGTTAGGTTGGTTGGGTTAGATTAGGTTTGTTGTTAGGTTAGGTTTGTTGGGGAAGGTTAGGTTGGGTCAGATTAGGTTTGTTGTTAGGTTTGTTAGGGAAGGTTAGGTTGGTTGGGTTAGATTAGGTTTGTTGTTAGGTTAGGTTTGTTGGGGAAGGTTAGGTTGGGTTAGATTAGGTTGGGTTACGTTAGGTTAAGTTAGGTTAGGTTGGGTTGAAGTTGTTCCCCCGATGGTTTGTCGACGTCTTTTGGACGGACATTTATTTTTTTATCTCGCATGTCGCTACTATCTTTGTGATTTCTCCCCAACCCACAACCTCTGCTCCCACCGGAGATCCTACATGATCGTTGGATGCTCTGCTGTGGCTCCCTGATAGTCAGTCAGTCCGTTGCTGAGGCTGTGGTTCCCTTAGCCATACTGTGGTGCCCTGAGCCATATTGTGGCGCCCTGAGCCATATTGTGGCGCCCTGAGCCATATTCTGGTGCGCTCTGGGCCATACTGTGGCGCCCTGAGCCATATTGTGGCGCCCTGAGCCATATTGTGGCGCCCTGAGCCATATTCTGGTGCGCTCTGGGCCATACCGTGGCGCCCTGAGCCATATTGTGGCGCCCTGAGCCATACTGTGGCACCCTGAGCGATACTGTGGCGCCCTGAGCCATACTGTGTCCCCCTGAGCCATCCGGTGTCCCCCTGAGCCATACTGTGTCCCCCTGAGCCATACTGTTGTGCTCTGAGCCTGAGCCACGCTGTGGTATTCGACACTCTGACCCCCTTGTCATGCTCCCCTCACACCAAACACTAATGAATACCTGATTATACCAATAGAAATCGCACTGAATACCTCATATGTTCAGATTACATTCCAGTGAGAAGCTGTTAAAAACAGGTTAGGCATTAATGAATACAGTAATCACCAGTAAAAAAAGAAGGCTACAATTATTTCATTTATCTCTTAATTTACGTTGGAGGCTCCAATCACGGACAAATGGTTCACATCAAGGCCTGGTCTTGGTTGAAATATAAGAGAAATTAATGAGAGAGGATTTGTGAATATAGATATTGTGTGGGGATACCAAGTACTTGTTGATAGTCGGTGTTAAGTAGACTGAATAGAGTTGATTACCTCGGCGGGGAAAGGGAAAGTGAGGGATGATATTAAGGTGGAAATCATTGATGGATGGCTTTTTGGCAGTACGTGACGCGAGGCTAAGGGTGGCGTGAGGATTGGCTATCGGATGTTGGGGGGTCCTGCACCAAGGCGTTTTGTGAAAGGCTAAATCGCTGGGTTTGAGTAGAATTGGCGTACATGATGAAATATATATATACATGTATGTGTGTGTGTGTGTGTGTACTTTGATAACAGAACTCAGATCAGTCGAGGGAATTGAAAAGGTTTGTAACTTGAGGGAAAGGAGCAGTGAAAAAGCAACAAAGGCGTTGGCAGGATCTTCTCCGGATGTCCCTGCGAGTGAAGGACAAGACGAAAATGTCCGTAACGCAGAGTCCTTATGTTGCTCAGGACAGGGAGGCGAGGGATGGGGAAGCAGAGGCAAATTCCAGGTCTGTTGAACAGAAATGGAACACTGACGCAGCGGAGCAGAGACCCGGGGACATTGAAACAGACCCACACACACACAGGAAGTCATTAAGCGAGGCTGTAGAGAGAGTGATATGCACTATTAGAGATGGGACAATCAGGAGAACATGTGGTCCGTTAAATGAAAGGTTGATCAAAGTGCAGAGTATTTAAGAACAACGCTTGTTGGCGGCAATGATAATGGAGTTTTTCTTTCTTTTTTCTTTTCTTTTTTTTTTAAAGCCAGAGCAATGGAGGTTGATGAGTCAGCGATGAAGGATATAGCAGACAAGTGGGTGGCACCAAATGTAGGAACATTAGCAGAGCGTGAGGTTGATGGACGTGAAAAGAAGTTAAGATTATCAGACTGGAATAAGACCACGTTCCAGAGAAAGAGGAGAAGCTGGAGAAAACATGTATCATTGTTGAAAGACTTCTAGAGGCTGGGGACATGCCAGACACAGTTTATCGTATGAAAGAAATGAGGAGGATTAGTGGCTAATAGTCAAGACACATATAGGCAAACAGTTATGGTTTCCTTTCGTTTTGGAGTTTTATGTAGCCAGGAGGTACTAAGACAGGCTAAGAAACTCAGAGACAGGGAGGAATTGAGTAGAATATGAAAGAATAAGGGTAGAAATAGAGAGAGAGAGAGAGAGAGAGAGAGAGAGAGAGAGAGAGAGAGAGAGAGAGAGAGAGAGAGCAGCAGCAGCTGCAGACAATACACACAGTCAGAAGGCCAAGAACGGGAGGTTTCAAATCAGGCAAGAGGACAAACCGGATCTGTTATCAGTCAAGGACCGTATTAGGGAAAACACATTTAACTCTGTATTGTGAGGCGTAAACATACGGAAGAGTTCAGATCTCACCTTGTCTCTCCAGAGTGATGCATGACAACAAGGGGAGCAAGAGAACACAGATGAGGAGGATGAGGAGGAGGAGGAAGAAGATTGGACCATTTTTACAAAAGACGTCCGTAAGCTTCAGGAAGAACTGGAAATCTGCTCATTCAAACAGTACACAATAATGTGAAGAGTAACTGTAGAAAGGAAGTGCGTAGAGGTTTTAATGATACATGATTCCCCATTTCAGTTGATAGAATTGGAGCTGATATACAGTGAAGGAACAATCAGGATGGTATATGAAGCAGTGAAACACGCACTTCTCAGAAATGGCAAAACTACAACAATACAGGATTTCAATTATAAAGAGATAGTCCGTAGGAGGGACTTGAAGATTTTCATGGAAGCAGAGAGAGCCACGCAGGCATGAGTCTTTGTACAGTGTATACTAAGAACATTATGTGCATCAACATACCACTGGACGCACTAGAATCACAGGGGATGATTCACCATCACAACTACTGTAGATCTTAGCAGCTTCGAACATTGAGACCATCATGGATGATTCATCATTTAGAAATAGCGATGACGTAAGGCTTGAGGTTATTGGATGAATGAGGACGCGATGACATCACAGATGAAACCAGAGTTATAAAGGGAATGTAATCGTGGAATTTACACTGAGCTTAACAGTGAACAAATTCTTTGGCAACACCAACTGTGAAGTGGAGGTCAGTAACCAGAAACCACGGCACTGTAGTCGAAGATTCTTTGAAACTCGCCGTGAAGGAGTTTAGACATGCTTAGCTTTTAGCTTCAGATGCTCAGGGAAGGTTAGAAAAAAGAAGAGGGAGGTGTGATTCAGGGAGAGATGTCAGAGAGAGTGATGGAGCTCAAGCGATGTGTTGTGGGGAAGGTGTAACCATATTTCAGTCATTCAGCATCTGTAAGGCACAAGAGAGCCATGGACGAGTAAAGCAAGGTGTGAGAGATGAATGGAGAAACTTTGAACGGAAAAATTGTAGACGAGGAAGATGATGATGCAAATATTTTCCTTTAATTGATTAGGAATAGATTGACAGCTGATGATGAGCTAATAAGGCACAGAAAGGGATTCTGAGGGAAGAGAGATATAGAGGATGATATATAAAGATATGCTGTACTGGAATGACAAGTACAAGGTTGTCTTCACAGTGGAAGATTCTATAGCCCCAACGCCAGTGAGGTGGAGTGGTGAGGAGGAGGAGGAGGAGGAGGTCTTGCCCAAGTGGGTCGTGATTTGTTGATTGGCTTAGTGGGAGCCAAGACGAAAGGGTTCCATGGGCACATCCCGACATGAATCTCTCCGAGACACGCGAACAGCACCGAGAACAGAGACTGTCCAAGAAGAAGAGGAAGAGGCGTTTTCATCGTCCCAAGTCCCCGCAAAAAGCCCAATTCATAACAGCCCAATTGGCCCTCAGCCTCAGCAGCGGTGCAAGGTGGAGGGCGATCCCGCGAGCGAAGAAGATGGAAGAGGCGATGCCCCTCATCATTCACCCTCTAAGGAGCAATTGGCAGAGCGTATCTACCAAGTGAGGCGTCCAGCCACAACAACAACGGGGGGGAAAAAAAATACATTGTGTCGCCGTCTCTCGCTGCAGCACTGAGTCGCGTAAAGCTGGAGAGAGAGAGAGAGAGAGAGAGAGAGAGAGAGAGAGAGAGAGAGAGAGAGAGAGAGAGAGAGAGAGAGAGAGAGCGCTAAGGCGGCCTATGTGATCGTGGTGGAGACAACGACGAGTGTCTCGGCCATGAAAGAGATGAACGTTTACCATCAACTGCCGCACGACTCAAGACAGACGCACAACCCCGTCGTAGCAGCAGAGGTGGCCGTCTCTCTCTCTCTCTCTCTCTCTCTCTCTCTCTCTCTCTCTCTCTCTCTCTCTCTCTGTTTTTTTCTTTGGTCGCTCGATGTCACTCCGGAAGTCAGCGAAGTCGTTCTAGCTCTCCTCTCACTGGGCGTCCGACAACTGCTTCCTGGGAGTCCTTGATGATACGGAGGGAGAGATAAGGAGTGGCAAGGGTGAGATAAGGAGTGGCAATGCTAGGGAGGAGGGAGGGCTGGCAGAGGCAGGCGAAGCGGAATTGGAAAAAAAGGAGGGACGTACACGATCGAGTGTTGGGGGGAGATGTGATTGGTAAACACCACCATCTCCAGTAGGAGAAGCCTTCTGTCTCACGCAACAACTGAAGAAAAAGGATTTGCTGTAACACAATCGCCTGTAGCCATCATGGCAGTTTGGTTCAAAGATGTTGCATTCTGTTGGTGTGTTTACCTTCTAGCCCGTCACACACACACAAACACACACACACACACACCACGGTCCACCGTGTTGTGATCATACAGCTAGCGTCTTGAACCTTCATATCTCCTGAACGACTCTTGAATGTTGATGGATTTGGAAAAGTTTTCTCATGAAGTGAGACCAAAATTGTGTGTAAACGAAAGGAAAAATCACCCCCATAGCTCAGGGTGAGGGTGAAGGATTGGGGTGCCACTTGCGCTGAAGGAGGAGTTATGGGAATGTATGAGGGAGTATGAGGAAGTGAGCCCCAGATTGATGTGGATGGGCTGGAAGTGGATCACGAGAGGTGGGTGGTTGCTAGCGTCCATGCAACGACTTAGCGGGAGGAATGAGGAAGAGAGAGAGTCTGTTGTTTTAGGAGGGGTTGAGTGAGTGCATCGGAAATTCTAATGTTAGGGATCGGGTAACAGTGAGGGGTGATTTGAACGCAAGAGTAGGTGATCCGGCAGTTAGAGAGAGAGAGAGAGAGAGAGAGAGAGAGAGAGAGAGAGAGAGAGAGAGAGAGAGAGAGAGAGAGAATATGGGCATCCATTACGAATGGAAATGGTGAGCGGCTTGTGGGGGTGTGTGTTGAAAAAAAGGGGGGGAGGGGGGACTGGTGATCAGGACTACCTGGTTTAAAAGGAGGGATGAACCTAAGTAAATATGGTGTTTGGTGTTGATGGTAAGCTGGCGTAATTGGATCGCCTTCTAATTGGTTGACGTGCAAAAGAGAAACATTTAGATGTAAATGTGCTGTAGGGGGGTGGAGGATGGGGCAGCAGCGTGTGGTAAGTCTCATTATTTCTTGATGGAGGCGAGAGGGTGAACGTTTGTAGTTTGTTTTTCTTTTTGAGGGAGAGTGGAAATGTTGTGGGTGGGAAGAGGGGTAGTGAAATTGAGTGAGCCTGGAAAATAGGCTTGTGTGAGGAGATACCAGTAGAGATTGTGTGAAGCATGGCAGAAGGTGAGAGTAAACCAGACCAAGGGAGTGGATGAAGATTGGGAGATATTAAGGGAAGCAGTGATGACATGTGCGAGAGAAGTGTGTGATATACGGATGTTGATTGGTTAGTTAGATGTTCACTGTACGTATGGCTTATGAAAAGCTACTTTAAGACTGGAAGAATGCATGGATAGTGCCAATGTGTAAAGGCAAGGGGAACAAAAGTGAATATTCAGAATTAAAGAGGTGTTGAGTTTACCAGGTAATTCGTATGGGAGAGTGGTGATTGAGAGGGTGAGGGCATGTATCAGGCATCAGTCTTCGGGAGGAACTGTATGGTATCAGGAATGGTAGAGGATGTGTGAATCAGGTGTTTGCCGTGAAGAATCTGTGTGAGAAATACTTTGAAAAACAAAAAATTTAGTGTATGGTATTTAGGGATCAGGAGAAAGGGTAATAGGGATAATTTGTGGAAGGTGTTATGAATGTATGGTGTGGGAGGAGAGCTGCCAGAAGTAGCGAGAAGTTAATGTCCTGGGTATAGGCCGTGTGTAAGAGCAGGAGATAGTAACGTCCCAAGGGTCTGGGGCAGGGATGTATATTTTCATCATGGATGGGTGGGTGAGGGAGGTAAATGCAAGGGTCTGCAATGTGTTACAGGTGAGATGAGGGGTCGGGGTATATGGTAAGTGCGCCTCGTTGCTGTTTGCTGATGACACGGCTCTGATGGAAGACGCGAGTGAAAAACTGTAGAAGCTGGTGTCTGAGTTTGAGAGAGAGAGAGTGTGTGTGAAAGAAGAGAGCTGAGAGTAAACGTAAACAAAAGTAACGTTATAAAGATTAGGAGGGCAGTTGGGATGTGATTTTGAATAGAGAGATCCTGGAGAACGTGGAGTGTTTCATATACTTAGGAGCGGATATGGCAGCGGATGGAACCATGGGAGCTGTAATTAGCCGTAGGGTGGATGGGTTACATAGAGTTACATACATACACAAACCACACATACCCATGGTTGAAACGAGGACGTCTGGCCCTAACAGTACTTCAAAAACAAAACAAAAAAATCCCCTTAAAAGCAGTGGAAGAAAATGATAGCAAAACGCCGAAGGGAAGACAGGTAGAAAAGAATGCCTTGCAGGATTGATATGCCTGAAGGACATTTTTATAGGAATAGTCATAAGGTAGAATGAACATGAATATGTCTAGCATCCCATCACCATCGACATGCACCCCTTCACTTTTTGTTACCAAGACAATAGTAAGGATAAACTTGAGCTCCAGCCTCTCGACTTTCCATGTCTATATTATTCCTGATGTTGAAAAATGATACATTAATTCTTACTAACTCTCTCAGAGCAGGTGACACGGGTTAATCAATGCTGGTATGTGACCGCAGCTTGGCCAGGGGGAGAAAGGGATCAGTGGTTGAGGAGGAAGCGTGATATACCATTAACTTATGGTGTGATTAAATGAATTATTCAATACCGGAGAGTGACAAATGATGATCAAGCCTAATTATGAAGATAGTGAGGGTGTTGCTCTGAACCACATTTTCTGGGAGGATATTCCATGCACCAATAATGTCATTAGTATCGAAATATTTCGTACAGTCCAGATTAACTCGATGACCTCGAAGTCTTATAGGATAAGGTCTTGGGTTCATTGGGAATTGTGTGGAAAAAGAGGGGTCATTGTCTCTGAGGACAAATATGGGTATGGTTCATGGTATAAGTTCTCCCAAAGGTGTTGTATGGATGCGAGGCGTGGGCCCTTGATCAAAAAGCACGGAAGAGGTGGATATGTTAGAAATGAAATGGTTGAGTTCACTGTGTGGTGTGAGGAGGGTTGGTTGAGTAAGAAATGATAGGGTAAGAGAAAGGAGTACTGATACAGAGGAGTATGTATGAAAGAGCTGAGGAGGGTGTGGTGAAATGGTTTGGACATAAGGAGAGGATGAGTGAGGAGATCACTGTCACAAGTGGTGGGGACAATGAGAGCTGGGAGACCGCATTTGAGATGGAAGGATGGAATGAGACACTCTGAGGGGTCGGGATCTGAGCGAGCACAAGACGAGCGGATTGGAACATTGTGCTATACAGGGGGCGACGTGCTGAACCGAGGCAGATAAAGTGATCAGGGAAAATCATATAAATGTCTGTGGGGTCTTGTGTGTGGAGAAGGGGCTCTGGTTTCTGTGCATTATACATGACAGCCAGAGTGTTGATGCGTGCCAATGAAGCCCATTTCTCCGTCTGTTCCTGGCACTGATTTGTGATGCGGGGGATGACGAACAAGTACATGTAGTTTCGCCGTCTCACCGTTAGCTATTACCGTACTTGGTCAGGTGACTCACTACGGCGAACCCTCTGGTGAGGGAGGGTTCGAGGATGGTCGAGTCGTGTGTGTGTGTGTGTGTGTGTGTGTGTGTGTGTCCAGAACTGATGATTCTGGCCACCCGGGGCGCACAGAGAGTCGTGTTGCACTCGATCGAACACCGTGAGATGATTAACTCTTGACCACCCGTCAGTTCTCGAGGATAGACACGTCTCGTGGGCCCTGCATTATGCACCGTCTGTTGCGCTGTTAGGTGGGATCCGAGCTAGGATATTGCGTCGCAGAACTTCGGTACACCATCTTGGATTCTTATCAAAGCTGGTGTGGTTCCTCACCGATCCTCACCTTAGGTTCGAGTGAGGGAGGAGGAATCATCATTCGACCCCTTTGTGTCCTCCCTCTTTATCGCTACCCCAGACATCATGATCTGAATCGTGTTAGATCCGATGCGGTGAAATCTCTCGGCATCGAACACAACTGAATCCCGTCGGATCTTTGTTCCTCCATGGTTTATGTCAGTGATGGGATGTTACCGGACTCCGCTCTACCAAGTGGTTAACACCGCAAGGGAGGAGTCAGGCTCTGGTGGTGAGGGTTGGATCCTTGCCATTGGAGAGAGAGAGAGGAATGTAATAGTCTCGTTGAAGGCCTTATCTCTGGAAGGAGTTCGCCATTTACCCGCTTGATAAAGACTTCAAATTAAAAGCAAAAAAAAAAAAAAAAAAAGTTCCTAATTCGGTGTGGAATGCAGCCACTTCGCTACAGCAGGAGTTACATAAGATGGTGTCAATAGGTTGTAAGATGAATACATCAGTAAAATGAAAATGGATTTTCCACAAAAAGAAACCTTTATATATATATATGTATATATATATATTCTTTTTTATTTTTCTTTGTCATGTTTACAATTATCGTAACACTGAACCACTCTGTCTGTTCCCTTTGGCACGGAATATTTTGAGAGTGAAACTATCGGAGAATAAACACCTATAAAATACACATGACCATCAGCATCAACGTAGCTAAAGCATCAACATTATAATCACATCACACCGTATCACACTGTGTCTCGTGCCATCTTGATTCCCGGAGGGTCACGCCAACTCATTACATTCCAGGTAGTCGAATCTTTTCATGACATAAGGACGAGGCAGAAAAATATATCCTTTTTGATAAAGTATACCTTAAAGTTACTTCCCAAAAAAAATTGAATACCGGAAAGCTGCTGCAAATGTCTTTAAGAGTGGCCTGAACACCCCCAGCAAGATCCAACACCTTTAGACTCACAGCATTAATTATGGGAGTGATGGGTGACGTGGAGTGATGATCTGTGTATACCACTCACTCACATTCCGATCCCTCTACTCCTTCTCCTCCTCCTCCTCCCTCCCGCTCCCTTCCTCCCTCCCTCTCCCTACCTTACCATTATCCCTTCTAAGGGAGAATATATATATTCCCGGGTCACACCCCCAGCGACATCTCGTCTCAAAGGATGGAATGTTTATATATCTCATCGTCAGAGGTAAATTCTCCTACCGTCTTGTCCTCTCTCTCTCTCTCTCTCTCTCTCTCTCTCTCTCTCTCTCTCTCTCTCTCTCTCTCTCTCTCTCTCTCTCTCTCTCTCTCTCTCTCTCTCTCACTCTCTCTCTTTAGCCTGTGTGGTTGTAGACTATCATATATATATATATATATATATATATATATATATATATATATATATATATATATATAAAAGACTTCAACAATATCTCGACAAACGTCACACATTTCTTTTTATATCCCTCGGAGATTACTACATATCAGAAACAATCAAGAATGGTTTCGAGTGCCAGGGAGCGGGGAATATTCATGTAGAATTAGGTGTTGTATTATGGGGTAATGTTTGATGAGTTGGGTTGAGCCCTCGGGGAAGGAGTATGTTTCTGTAGATAAAACTTGTTTTAATATGGAACGTAGAGGGAAGGAACATCCCTCGTCTTGTGTGTTGTTCACAACTGTGTCTTTATAACTCTTTGCCAGGCCTACTCCTCCTCCTCCTCCTCCTCCTCCTCCTCCTCCTCCTCCTCCTCTTCCTCCTCTTTTTCTTCTTCCTCTTCCTCCTATTCTCATCTTCTTTTTCGTCTTCTCCCTCATTTTCTTTCCTTCCCCTTATCTACTCACCTTCCTCTGTCTTCTTCATCCACTACCACCTCTCACCCCTCCTCTCCTCCCTCCTCCTCCCCCGCACCCCCTTCCCGGCACTATGTATCTCCTCCTCCCTCACTTTACTTTCCATTCCCTCTCCTCCCTTCCTCCCTTGTGTACTCCTTTATCACCTCTCTCTCTCTCTCTCTCTCTCTCTCTCTCTCTCTCTCTCTCTCTCTCTCTCTCTCTCTCTCTCTCTCTCTCTCTCTCTCCCCCAATATGATATCCACCCCTCCCCCTATTCCCTCTC
This sequence comes from Panulirus ornatus, assembly GCF_036320965.1. Taxonomy (NCBI): domain Eukaryota; kingdom Metazoa; phylum Arthropoda; class Malacostraca; order Decapoda; family Palinuridae; genus Panulirus; species Panulirus ornatus. The sequence goes on along the minus strand of NC_092230.1, from coordinate 45,207,535 downwards.
CGCCCTACAGACCTGGCCTAGCACTTGCCTATTATCTCCCCATACCACATCTTCGCCGCCCCATATCCTCCCCACCCCACCATCCTCCTCCTCCTCCTCCTTCCTCAGTATTATTCGTGTGTTGTGTCTACGCTCCCGGCTCCACACGCAGCCAAGTAACCGCGTTAGCCCGCTCTACGGCCAATTACGGCCCACTTCCACCATTACAAATCAGATTAGAGGAAATTGGATTATTTTGCGCGCAAAGTTTCCTCAGGTCCGGTATAGCCCCAACCACTAATCCCCCCCCCCCCCCACCCCACCACATCCCAACCCCACCCCAACCCACCACATCCCAACCCCCACCCCACCCCACCCCCACCCCACCCCCACCCCACCCCAACCCACCCTACACCCCCACCCCACCCAACCCCACCCCACCTCACCCCAACCCCACCCCACACCCCACCCCACCCCACCCCAACCCACACCCCACCCCAACCCACACCCCACCCCACCCCACCACATCCCAACCCCACCCCAACCCACCACATCCCAACCCCCACCCCAACCCAACCCCACCTCACCCCACCCACCCCAACCCCACCCCACCCCACCTCACCCCAACCCCACCCCACACCCCACCCCAACCCACCCCACACCTCACCCCAACCCACCCCCACCCCACCTCACCCCAACCCCACCCCACCCCACCTCACCCCAACGCCAACCCACACCCCACCCCACCCCTCCTCACCCCACCACATCCCAACCCCCACCCCACCTCAACTCCACCCAACCCCACCCCAACCCCATCCCACCCCACCCCACCCCATGATCACTTTCCTCCCCCTTGTGTTGTGTTGTGGTGTGGTCAGCCTCGTTTCGTACACGATATGTAAAGGTCTCTCTCTCTCTCTCTCTCTCTCTCTCTCTCTCTCTCTCTCTCTCTCTCTCTCTCTCTCTCTCTCTCTCTCTCTCTCTCTCTCTCTCCGCCCGTCCTCCGTTCTGTCACTGTCGTGCCATCGCTGCCCCCCCCCCCCCTCCCCACTCCCTTGCCGCCCCCCTCCTTCCCCCCGTGGGTCGTTATAATTACGTGCGCTTCCGTCCAGAATATATTTCACCCATCGTCGAATCACTTTACCTGGCGGTGGTGGAGACGTGGTTTATAATCGCGTTTGCGTCACATGATCCCGTTTTTGCGTCACATGATCCCGTTTTTGCGTCACATGATCCCGTTTTTGCGTCACACGATCCCGTTTTTGCGTTACAGGTTCCCACTTTTACGTCACATTATCCGTGCTTGCGTCACACGATCCCGTTTTTGCGTCGCATGATCCCGTTTTGCGTTACATGATCCCGTTTTTGCGTCGCATGACCTCGTGCTTGCGTCACATAACTTTGCACTGTGTATATATCCTCTGACGAGAGTTGTTGTGTTTGTGTGTGTGTGTGTGCGATCTTCTTGCTGCGCACGGACGGACGGACGGACGCGTTCATGCATGCATGAATGCATGCAAGGCACGCGCGCGCGCCGCGCCTGTCAGTAGCAGCCAGCTGAGCCGAGCATGTGAAGCAGATGTCCACCGCTGAGTCATCTAGACTGCCCTGCCTGAGAGAGAGAGAGAGAGAGAGAGAGAGAGAGAGAGAGAGAGAGAGAGAGAGAGAGAGAGAGAGAGAGAGAGAGAGCGCCTTTGCTTTGCTCCACTGCTTTTAAGGGGTCTGTCTCTTCTGTCAGGGGTGTTAAGACCGGACCACCTCGCTCGGACCTTGTGGTCTTCGTATAATCTATGTAACTGGTCAACTCCCTATCTTGTCCACAGTTTCTAGATTCTCTAACTTGTGTCTTCTCCTCCTTCTTCATTAGGTGTTTTTTTTCTTACTTCCCTCTCCCCCGTCGCTCACAATCTTCCCTCACCCTAACCTTCTATATATTTTCCCCTCAAAACTGTCTTCTCGATGGTATTCCCTCACACCTACCATCTACATAGCCCTCCCTCGCTCCCTCCATCTAGATACCCCTCCCTCACTCCCACAGTCTAGATTTTCTTCCCTCATTCCCACCATCTACATACTCCTTCCATACCACCACCGTCTAGATACCTCTCCCTCACTCTCACCATCTAGATACCCCTCCCTCACTCCTACCATTTAGATACACCTCCCTTACTCCCACCATCTAGATACCCCTCCCTCACTCCCCTGCCATCTAGATACCCCTCCCTCACTCCTACCATCTAGATACCCCTCCCTCACTCCCACCATCTACATACACCTCCCTTACTCCCACCATCTAGATACCCCTCCCTCACTCCCCTGCCATCTATATACCCCTCCCTCACTCCCCAACCATCTAGATACTCCTCCCTCACTCCCCAACCATCTAGATACCCCTCCCTCACTCCCCTGCCATCTAGATACACCTCCTTCACCCCTGCCATCTAGATACCCCTCCCTCACTCCCCAACCATCTAGATACCCCTCCCTCACTCCCCAACCCTCTAGATAATCCTGCTCCTCTAGTTCTTCTCATCCTTCCCCACGTCTTCCACATGTTTCCCTCTACTTCCCCTCCTCCTCCTCCTCCTCCTCCTCCTCCTCCTCCTCCTCCTCCTCCTCTTCCTCCTCCTCCTCCTCTTCTTCCTCCTCCTCCTCCTCCTCCTCCTCTTCTTCCTCCTCCTCCTCCTCCTCCTCCTCCTCCTCCTCCTCTTCTTCCTCCTCCTCCTCCTCCTCCTCCTCCTCTTCTTCTTCCTCCTCCTCCTCCCCTCCTCCTCCTCCTCCTCTTCTTCCTCCTCCTCTTCCTCCTCCTCCTCCTCCTCCTCCTCCTCCTCCTCTTCTTCCTCCTCCTCTTCTTCCTCTTCCTCCTCCTCCTCCTCCTCTCCTCCTCCTCCTCCTCCTAGTGGTGGGGTGTCCTGGCTGGATCAATCACCCCTCCTGATTGCTTTCCTCTCCCCGCGGGGTTG
>NC_092230.1:45107093-45199593 GCF_036320965.1 Panulirus ornatus | reverse complement strand
ACACACACACACACACACACACACACACACACACACACACACAACAGCCTAAGCCAGGTATGCAGTTATCAACCAGCCCCAGATGAACAGCTGGGATTGGCTTTGGTCCGACTGCTGCGTCCAGGATTCGACCCTCCCCCCCCCCCTCCTCTATGTGTGTGTGTGCACGTGTGTATGTGTATATGTGTGTGTGCGTGCGCGCGCGCGCCATTGTGTGCCTTTGTTTGTATTTCAACGTGACAGTGAAAAGGTTTTCAGTTTTCTGCATCAATCGTATTGACTTTTGTTTTCGCTTCGCTTCACACCTATTTTCACGACAAAGGCCAACCCCCTCCCCCTCCCCCCTCCCCCCTCCTCCCTCCTCACCCTCACCACCCCCCCCTCCTCACCCCTCCCCGGGCCAGTTAAACCCGGTTAACTGCATAACGGTGCTGACTCCCGGCTGTGACATGGGGGGGGCCTGGCCTTTTGACCTGACCCTTAGAGGGTCAGGTCAAAAAAGAAAAAGGGCCAGGCCATGAGACTCGAGGATCGCAACGTCGTGTTCAGTGTTCACTACGTCGGGTTTAATGTTCACAACGTCCATGTTCAATGTTCATAACGTCGTGTTCAGTAATCATAACGTCGTGATCAGTGTTCACTACGTCGTGTTCAATGTTCATAACGTCGTGTTCAATGTTCATAACGTCGTGTTCAATGTTCATAACGTCGTGTTCAATGTTCATAACGTCGTGTTCAATGTTCATAACGTTGTGTTCAATGATCATAACGTCGTGATCAGTGTTCACTACGTCGTGTTCAATGTTCATAACGTCGTGTCCAGTGTTCATAACGTTGTGTTCAGTAATCATAACGTCGTGATCAGTGTTCACTACGTCGTGTTCAATGTTCATAACGTTGTGTTCAATGTTCACTACGTCGTGTTCAATGTTCATAACGTCGTGTTCAATGTTCATAACGTCGTGTACAATGTTCATAACGTTGTGTTCAATGATCATAACGTCGTGATCAGTGTTCACTACGTCGTGTTCAATGTTCATAACGTCGTGTTCAATGTTCATAGCGTCGTGTTCAAGGGGTTGGTGTGCAGCCCACCACCCATGCCAATTATAACCACTTTGCATCACCATAATCCGTTTTCTTTCCATCGTAGTAACTAAGTAAACGATGATAGTAACATTCATTTGTCTGAAGTGGATTCAAGAGAATGAGTCTGTGTCCTAAGCTGCCTACATGTAACCCAGCCCTCAGGGCTTGGATCCTGGCTGCTGCTTCCCACAGTTTGTGTGTGGAGATCAACCACTTGAGGACTGGCCGTTGTGATCACCTCCTCTTTCCATGGAAAGGCTAGGATGTGGAGTTCTCTTCCTCCTTCGTCTCTCCTTCTCCCTATAGCCTTTCTTCCCTTAAGAGGCAATTCTACAATTACCTGCGGAGCCCTGATAAATTTCTACATTTCTTTTCATTCTCAGCATTCGCCCGAGATCGTCTTTACCTGGGGTATGTTTGCGCTTGCCATGTCGGGCACTATAAAGAAAAATGTCTTTGATAACATGGGTGAAGGGTACATGGCTAGTGGGTAGGTGGAGGCCAGTATAGAGCGTACAGTGGGTACAATACATCATGGGTGAAGGGTACATGGCTAGAGGGTAGGTGGAGGCCAGTATAGAGCGTACAGTGGGTACAATACATCATGGGTGAAGGGTACATGGCTAGAGGGTAGGTGGAGGCCAGTATAGAGCGTACAATGGGTACAATACATCATGGGTGAAGGGTACATGGCTAGTGGGTAGGTGGAGGCCAGTATAGAGCGTACAGTGGGTACAATACATCATGGGTGAAGGGTACATGGCTAGGGGGTAGGTGGAGGCCAGTATAGAGCGTACAGTGGGTACAATACATCATGGGTGAAGGGTACATGGCTAGGGGGTAGGTGGAGGCCAGTATAGAGCGTACAGTGGGTACAATACATCATGGGTGAAGGGTACGTGGCTAGGGGGTAGGTGGAGGCCAGTATAAAGCGTACAGTGGGTACAATACATCATGGGTGAAGGGTACATGGCTAGGGGGTAGGTGGAGGCCAGTATAAAGCGTACAGTGGGTACAATACATCATGGGTGAAGGGTACATGGCTAGGGAGTAGGTGGAGGCCAGTGTAGAGCGTACAGTGGGTGTACAATACATCATGGGTGACAGATGGGGCCCAAGTGGACCCTCATAATAATTTGAGTTCGCAGAATATTACTTGTGGTTGTCATCTGACAAGCTAGAGGACTCTATAGGACAGTATGAGGTTTCGGGTCTGTTCATTATGATGGACAGTAGTTATTGGTGGTACTGAAGGGCCAATTGGTTGTTTAAGTAGGTCGACAATATACGAGGCGTTGGTCGTTTCTCTTGTGTGCCTGGTTTAGGTGACTGAAGCAATTATATAGTTCTGCTGTTTGCTTGTAGTGCGTCGTCGGCGTTTAGCATTGCGTCGGAGAAGACACAACCGCATCTGTGTTTATGTCCGGCGTAATAATGGTCATTATCGCTTGACAAATGGAAATTTTAATTACCTCAGCCAGTGTTGTAGCCAAATTTTACCTCAGCCAGTGTTGTAGCCAAATTTTACCTCAGCCAGTGTTGTAGCCAATGTTGTTATTAGTGTATCTTGCTCGTCTCCACAACACGATCGTTGGTACAGTCAGTCATAACCACCGTGTAATTACTCCTCGGGCTGTAATTAACATTGTAATTACCACGATCCGTCTCCCCCCCCTTTTCATCATCTTCAGGTCCAGCTACATAATCACAGATGTTATACATACTATCACTTATCATCTTGCCAGCACCATCATCTTCACCTTCACCACCACAGTCATCATCATCATCACTGGACCCCCTCATCTTCATCATCATCACTGGACCCCCTCATCTTCTTCATCATCATCACTGGACCCCCTCATCTTCATCATCATCATCACTGGACCCCCTCATCTTCATCATCATCTTGAAACACATCTTCACTACAGTCTCTATCGTCATGTTCATCATCATCTTCACTATTTCTCATCAGCATATTTTACCACTAGGTTCAAAGGATCATGACCATGATCTTAACATTTTCCTACGGTGAGCGCTACGCGTTCAGGCACCGACCTTGTGGCAGGCAGTAACCTCGTAGGTACTCGTAGGTAAGTAGATACTCGTAGATACTCGTAAGTACTCGTAGGTACCGCCATATTTGTACCAAAGACACGAAATACAACACGTCTCCCACATCGCCCAGCCCAGGACAAGATCGCCCTTGTCCAAGCTTACAAAACCAACTAGAGGAAAAATACGCTAAAAAATTATATATCAAAGGATCATATAAACATATTATAAAAGAAAACGGTTAATATATGTATCTAATGAAAATGGATTATAGGGTTATTTTATGCGATGGTAAGGTACCAAGAGCGACCGATCGACCGCCCATCAGGTGCCAAAGGAATTAATTTGAAAGTCACATTTTTTTTTTCATTATTATTTTCTCAACCAGTGAAATCTCGGCGTTAATTGGCTCGAGAGAAACGTAGATTCCGGCATATTTTTTTGTCGCCTTTTTTTTTTTTTTTTTAGCTATTTTTACACACGTGGTGGAACTAACCTCATTATTCTGAACAATTTGAGTTACATCACCATCTACGATTTGGAGGGAAGGCGTCATGGCCACCCGATCCTCGCGTTTTTTTCTTTTTTCTTTTGTAATGAAAGAAAACGGGCTCGCGGTTGTAAACTGACGATGATTTATTGGCATTTGTTATAATTACTATTATTATTTCCATTTCCGTTCCGTGCCGCGGGTATACGTTTTTAGGGTCTGTATGCCAGACTCTGGCTCATCCGATTTTCTATCCGGGTCGACAGTGGCATTTATACAGTGGTAGTCGGTTATGTGGGGGGGGGGGGGGGGGTAACTGGGTTATTACTAACAAGACTGTGGTGGGTAATTCAGGGATTATATACATTTATATACATTTTTTTTTTTTACTTCCCTCCCGAAATCATATTACATATTCAGCTCATTTACCTTTTATTGTCAGAGACACCGTTTTCTCTCTCTCTTTTATTCTCTCTCTCTCTCTCTCTCTCTCTCTCTCTCTCTCTCTCTCTCTCTCACACAGAACGACTGCATTAAAATGCTTCTGTTTTCTGTAAGATAAGACATGTTTTCTAACGTTGTAAAACATTAATCATTTTCTTTTTTTTTTTTTTCTTACTTTTGAAATCTTTATTCATGTAGATTGGCACAGGAAGGCAGATCAATTCAATGATAGCGTGGCTGGAAACGCTAGCGCGCGCACACACACACACACACACACGTCTCTCAAGCCCTTTGCTGCAATTGAGACGAAGACCAGTGGCTTTGACACACAGCAATCAGGCCCGGCAGATCTCCGCGGTAGCGTGCCCGCGTGTGTGCGGCCTCGCTCCTCCCCCCTGCCTGGCCACCCCGCCCCCGCCCCCCCGGCGGTACCTACTGAGGGCAGTGCGGGTGGTGGGTGGGGGGGGGCGGCTTGTGGGGGAGGGGAGGGGTGGAGGGGAACCACCACTCTTGATTGTCTCGACCCGGGCCATTTGTCGCAACTCCTTTCCCGTTTTCATTACCCTTTTAAATGACCGAACCCTTTCGGTTTATTAGCTTTGTCCGTGTGTGTGTGTGTGTGTGTGTGTGTGAGGGGAGGTGGGGTGTTAGGGGTGGGGTGTGTGGTGTGGGTTGTGGACTTGACACCCCGTTTTTTTTTTTTTTTCTTGTGAGGTGGGATGGTTGAATTTGAGAGCTGGGTTTTATTTGATGTTTCAAGACCACATAGTTTTAATGTATTGTTAAAATACGTTTGAGAGGTTTTTATGATTCCCCAGTACCCCTTCAAATCACCTTATGTGATTTGAAAGTAGACTATTTCTTTTAAAAAAATCCCCACATAGGTTTAATGCATAAATAAATATGTTTAAGAGGTTTTTATATTGACACACTACCTTTCACGAGGGTCGTGTCCTCTTTAGATAACTTAATTCGTAAGATAACTTCGGTTTTTGCTGCCAAGTTTATGTTAGTGAATATGTCAACTGTCGCACGTGTTTGTCTGCTGCTGCTTCCTATAGTTTGTGTGTGGACCACTCGAGGATTGACCGTTATAACGCCTCCTCCTCCTCTTTCTCTGGAACAGGTAATCTGGGGAATGCCTTTCCTCCTTTGGTCTTAATCTTCCTCTATCCTTCCTTCCTTTGAGGAGAGTCGCCGATGAACCCAGGAATAGTAAGGATAGTCAAAAGTTGAACCCAGAATTGGATAAGATAGTCACAGTTGAACCCAGGATATGTATCAGGTACATATACATACACATACACAGACATATACATATACACAAATGGACATATTCATACTTTCTTGCCCTCATCCATTTACGGCGCCACCCCACCCCACAGGAAACAGCATCGGTACCCCTAGCTTCAGCGAGGTGTGTGTGTGTAGAGAGAGAGAGAGAGAGAGAGAGAGAGAGAGAGAGAGAGAGAGAGAGAGAGAGAGAGAGAGAACACCCCGTACCACCTCTCCCTCCTGCCAACTGAAAAGATTCGTATGAAGAAAGAGCAACTCCTGTGGTAGAGATGGCGTGGGGGGAGGTGAGGCGCGGGAGGGAGGCGCGGGAGGGAGGCGCGGGAGGTGAGGCGCGGGAGGGAGACGTCCCTAAGCTTGGCCATCCACTCACGCTTTATCGGCTAAGTTGAACGCCGTTACCACACAGCCAGCGAGGACCCGGAGTCTTTCTCTCGTACTCACTCCACCAATTACCCGCCCCGTTAATAACACAGCGGCTCGGGGAGACGGGCGAGGGGAGGACAACTGCGCGAGGAAGAGGGTAGGGGGGAGAAGAAGAAAGAGGGAGAGAGGGAGGGAGGAGGAAGGAAGAGTGGAATGGGTGAGGAAAAGAGAGAGAGAGGGATGTGTTAGTGTGGTAGGATGAAACAGGGAGGAGGAGGAAGAGGGGATATGGGAGAGGGGAGATAAAGAAGGGGAGAGGGAAAGCGTTGATAAAAAAGGGGAGAAAAATGTGTGTGTGTGTGTATGTGTCTGTGTGTGCGGTAGGGGGAGACGTAAGGGAACGAATGAGGTCAAAGAAAAAGGCATGATAATAAGGGAGGGTAGGGCGAAGGGAGAAAATGGCTGGTGGAAATGAAGATGGAGAATGGTAGCCGGGAAGATGATGATAAGAGGGACGGAAGTGAACACGACCACCATCATCACCACGAATGACAGACGCCCTCTAGGTCATGGGGGAAATGGAGGTGCTGGCGTATAGAATAGGATGCAGGAAGAAGGGAAAGAGGGATGAAGGGATAGAATAAAGATCATCAGTGAAAATATACGAAATGAGAGGACAGATATATGAGTGTAATACACGAGATGAGGGTGGAATGATACGAAAGTGAAGGTAAAATGACAAGAGTTTGGGTAATGGACAAGGGTGTGGCTTCCAACATGAGGGAAATCATACTTAGATTATTTGTTCTTACGATAGAGGGCTCCAATCGCAGACATCAGTCCACATCAGGGATGGGCCTCAATAGAAATATAGAGAGGATTATGGAAGGAAAGAAAATTAAAGAGACAAGGGAAAAAATTTACGAATTTTGTAGGAATTGAAAAACTTGTCTTTTAAAAGGTGCCAGGTTATAGTTATTGGGGAAGACGTGAGAAGGTAGAGAGTTCCAAAGCTTCGACGTGTAGGGAAAGAAACAGTTATCAAAACGGCCCACCCATATGTTGCCGACGGCCACTCAGTAATCATGTGACGCAGCAGCTTGCCCACTAGTACGTGGTCTACTCTGTCAATATCATTTTTTTTTCAGTATGACCTTTTTTTTTGAACTTTAAACATATCTTTTCCAAATATAACTTGACTCAGTAATACTGCACATGGCGAGAGACTAAACCAACCCTGTAGCAGCAATCTGTGAATGTGTAAATATTTACTTGTGCAAGGCCCACAGAAAACGACACACGACTACCCCTACAAACAAACAAGAACCAAACAGAAAACGACACACAACTTTGTTTAGATATACATAGATAAAAGCATTTCAGTGAGAGCATGGGTGAATGGTACATGGCTAGTACAGAGCGTACAGTGGGTACAATACATCATGGATGAAGGGTACATGGCTAGGGGGTAGGTGGAGGCCAGTATAGAGCGTACAGTGGGTACAATACATCATGGGTGAATGGTACATGGCTAGTACAGAGCGTACAGTGGGTACAATACATCATGGGTGAAGGGTACATGGCTAGGGAGTAGGTGGAGGCCAGTATAGAGCGTACAGTGGGTACAATACATCATGGGTGAAGGGTACGTGGCTAGGGGGTAGGTGGAGGCCAGTATAGAGCGTACAGTGGGTACAATACATCATGGGTGAAGGGTACATGGCTAGGGGGTAGGTGGAGGCCAGTATAGAGCGTACAGTGGGTACAATACATCATGGGTGAAGGGTACATGGCTAGGGAGTAAGTGGAGGCCAGTATAGAGCGTACAGTGGGTACAATACATCAACATAGGAGGGTGACAGGTGGGGCCCAGGAACCCAGAGGGTCCCCCCTACCGTCAGAAGGGAGGGAGGAAAGGAGGTGTAGGATACATGAATACATGATACATGGTTACAGGATAGTTAGTGATGCTGACAGTAACTTGGATAATACATACCTGTCGAACCTTGAAGTACGCCAAGAATTGGGCAGTGTCTGAGTGTTTGTGAGGGGGGTGGGGGTAGGTATTCTATTCCCCCCTTGGGAGTCGAAGGGGAGATGGGGAGAAGATTGGGAGTGGGCTCCAATAAAAGGGCAGGGGGGGGAGTGGTAGAGGGTAAGGGCAAGGAGGTTTGGGGGGAGGGAGGGGAGCAGAGATGGAAGGGGACCGGAAATTGATGAAGAGGGGACGATGGTTCTGGGGTTATAAATTGGGGGAAGAGGGACGCTTGGTTGGGGGGGGGGGTGGAGAGTTTCCCTGGGGGACGGGCGGGAGTCACATGGAGGGGGATGGAGGGGGGGAGTCGTTTCCTATCTAGTGACCGCTGGGGGGGGGGGGGGAAGAGAGATGAGGATGAGGGGGGGAGTGTGACACGTGTATACCGGTAATAAGACCAAAGGAACAGACCAGAAAGAAGATTAAGGTAAATATGAAAGGATTCACTTACCTCTTGATTAATTACGGTGTGTTGTGGTGGGGAGAGAGGGGCCGGGATGGGGTTCGGGGCCCGGAGGGGTGGAAGAAAGAGAGGGGTCGGGTGGGGGAGGAAGTGTGGAGATACGGAACACGGAGCAAGGATGGGAGGGGAAGGCATGGGTAAGGAAACGTATACAAGGGGCCAAAGAACTGGCCTTCGTTTTTATATTCAAGTCTTCATAAGAGTCATGTTGACGTGGGTATTGGGTGACCGGCTGCATCATCATGTTGACGTGGTTGTTGGCCGACCGGCAGCATCATCATGTTGACGTGGTTGTTGGCCGACCGGCAGCATCATCATGTTGACGTGGTTGTTGGCTGACCGGCAGCATCATCATGTTGACGTGGTTGTTGGCTGACCGGCAGCATCATCATGTTGACGTGGTTGTTGGCCGACCGGCAGCATCATCATGTTGACGTGGTTGTTGGCCGACCGGCAGCATCATCATGTTGACGTGGTTGTTGGCCGACCGGCAGCATCATCATGTTGACGTGGTTGTTGGCCGACCGGCAGCATCATCATGTTGACGTGGGTATTGGCTGACCGTGTCAAAATACTTCACCACACAATCACAGTACCACGGTGCCACACAATACCACGGTGCCACACAGTACCACACAATACCACGGTGTCACACAATACCACGGTGCCACACAGTACCACACAATACCACGGTGCCACACAATACCACGGTGCCACACAGTACCACACAATACCACGGTGTCACACAATACCACAGTGTCACACAATACCACGGTGCCACACAGTACCACAGTAGCACACAATACCACGGTGCCACACAATACCACGGTGCCACACAATACCACGGTGCCACACAATACCACGGTGCCACAATACCACGGTGCCACACAATACCACGGTGTCACACAATACCACGGTGCCACACAATACCACGGTGCCACACAATACCACGGTGTCACACAATACCACATGTCACACAATACCACGGTGCCACACAGTATCACGGTGTCACACAATACCACAGTGTCACACAATACCACGGTGCCACACAGTACCACAGTGCCACACAATACCACGGTGCCACACAATACCACGGTGTCACACAATACCACAGTGTCACACAATACCACGGTGCCACACAGTACCACACAATACCACGGTGTCACACAATACCACGGTGTCACACAATACCACAGTGTCACACAATACCACGGTGCCACACAGTACCACACAATACCACGGTGTCACACAATACCACAGTGTCACACAATACCACGGTGCCACACAGTACCACAGTAGCACACAATACCACGGTGCCACACAATACCACGGTGCCACACAATACCACGGCGCCACAATACCACGGTGCCACACAATACCACGGTGTCACACAATACCACGGTGCCACACAATACCACGGTGCCACATAATACCACGGTGTCACACAATACCACATGTCACACAATACCACGGTGCCACCCAGTATCACGGTGCCACACAATACCACAGTGTCACACAATACCACGGTGCCACACAGTACCACAGTGCCACACAATACCACGGTGCCACACAATACCACGGTGTCACACAATACCACAGTGTCACACAATACCACGGTGTCACACAATACCACGGTGTCACACAATACCACAGTGCCACACAATACCACGGTGCCACACAATACCACACAATACCACGGTGTCACAAAAACCCAGGGTGCCACCAGTACCCAGTTGCACACAATAAAGGTGCACACAATATTTAACAAAAACCCGGTGTCACACAATAACAGTGAACACAATACACGGTGTCACACAATACCCGGTTTTCCCCAATTCCACGTGTCACAATACCACGGTGCAAACGTAACAGTCCCAAACAATACCACTTTTTGCCACACAATTCCCAAACCATACCACGGTGTCACACAATCCACAGTGTCACAAAAAACCGGCCACCAGTACCCACATCCCCGGGTTTTCACACAATACCACAGTGTCACACAATACCACGGTGCACACAGTACCCCCAAAATTTTAACACGGTGTCACACAATCCCAGGTCACTAATACCCGGTGCAAACCCCGTCCCACAGTGCCCAAAATACCAGGGTGCCAACTTTACCACGGTGCCACCAGTCCCAAGTGTCCCAAATCCACGGTCCCACACAGTCCACAGTGCCACACTCCCAGGGTGACACAATCCCCGGTGCCACCAATCCCAAAGGTCCCCAAAATACCACGGTCCCACAATACCGCGGGCCACCCGTCCAACAGTGCACCAGTACCACATTCCACACAAACCACTTGCCACAACACGTATACCCCCACGGACCCCCCGAGGCACCAACAACAATCCGTGGTGTACACAAGCAAAAAATTCCAATGAACTAATCTACATTTTACCGTGACCGAAGGGGGTGGGGGCGCTTGTTTTGTGTGTGTGTGTGTGTGGTGTGGTGTGTGTTTGTGTGTGTGTGGTTTTAAAAGGATGGGGCTTTCGTCTAAACCCTTGGTGGTGATGTTGGGGGAGGGGGTGGAAGTGCAAACAGTTTTGTGGGGTTTGGGAGAAGCAGGAGAGAGGGGGATGTGAGTTGGACCCCAGGGAGCGTCGGTTTGTTTGTGTGTGTGTGTGTGTATATTTGTATTTTCGTGCGTAATTACATGTTTGTGCGTCCGAGGATGGGAAGTATACGCTCGTGGGGACCCCGCCTCTCTTCGTATACGCTCGTGGGGACCCGCCCCTCTTGTAAAACCTGGGGGACCCCCCCTCTCTTCGTAGCGCTGGGGGGAAACCCCGCCTCTCTTCGAAAGCGCCGTGGGGACCCCCCCCTCTTTGTATGGGGCTCGGGGGGGACCCCGCCCTTTTTCGTTTTACGCTGGGGGGACCCCGCCTGTCTTCGTATGCGCTCGTGGGGACCCCGATTCTCTTCGTATACGCTCGTGGGGACCCGCTTCTCTTCTTCCTCTTTTCTGCAAAAAATTTTCATTGAGTGTGCCCCCTTTTTAAAACCACTTACACAGCGGGTTTGAAAAGCCCCCTTTTCCCCCCTCCCCCCGCTGCTATGATCTCCCCCCCTGACCCACAGATACACCCCCCATTCCTGCCCCCTCCCCCAACACCCCAGGAACCAAAAGTACCCTTTTCCCCCCCCAGAGAACAAAAACCCCCCCAAAAACCTTCCCCAAAGGAATCAAAAACTCCCCAAACAAAAAAAAGGGTTTCCCCTTTTAAGGGCCCCCCAAATTTTCCCCGGAACATAAGCCCCCCAAACACTCCCCAGGAATCATAAGCTCCCCAAACACTCCCCCGGGAAACATAAACCCCCCCAACCCCTCCCCAGGGAAACATAAGCCCCCCCAAAAACTCCCCCGGAAACTAAGCTCCCCCCAAAAATCCCAGGAATCATTTAAACTCCCCAAACACTCCCCAGGAATCATAAGCTCCCCAAACACTCCCAGAATCAAAGCTCCCCAAACCCCTTCCCCCGGAAAAAAAGCTCCCCAAAACCTCCCCAGGGGAAACTAAGCCCCCCCAAAAACTCCCCAGGGGAAACTAAGCTCCCCAAACATTCCCCCAAAACCCCTTGGGGAGAAATTTCCCCCCCCCTTAAAACCCCACCCTGAAAAAAAGAGTTTCCCTCAACCATTCACCCGGGGCCCTCCCGTTTTTCCCCACGTCTTGGCTGTTTTGGGCGGGGACAAAAAACCCCTCACGGACCATCCCCCCGGTTCCTTATGATCCCGTCTTGCTCACGTCCCCTAACAAAACCCGAAGAAAAAGCCACCCCCCACCCCCCCCCTTCCTTCTCAATCTCTGACTACCACCCACTCCAGTTACAACTTCTCTTATCATAACCCAGGTTAGCGCTACAACCACCACCAGGCTGGTTTTGGTTTTGGTTGTGTGTGTGTTGGTGTGTGTGTGTGTGTGTGTGTGGGGTTTTGTGTGTGTGGTGAGTTTGTGTTTTTGGTGGTGTGTGTGTTGGTTGGGGTGAGTGTATGGGTGTGTTTGTGTGTGTGTGGTTTAGTGTATGGTGTGTGTGTGTGTGTGTGTTGTGTGTGGTTGTGTGTGTTTGTGAGTGTTGGTGTGTGTGTGTGTTGTGTGGTGTGTGTGAGTTGTGTGTGTGGTGATGTAGGGTGTGTGTGTGTGTGAGTGTATGGTGTGTGTGTTTTGTGGTTGGGTGTGTGGTGTGTGTGTGGGGTTTTGGGTTAAACCCCTCAGTAGGTCGATGGGACGACTCAAACAAGGCTGTTCAGACCCCACTCCATAAGGGCAATAAGTGTACTTCTCCCTTCGTTATCCTCCCTCCCCGTCCTCCAACATCTGAATCTCTCCCTCACCTTAACTCCCCCCTGTCTCCCCCGTGCATCTCAATCTCTATTGCTTTCTTCTCCCCAAAGTAACAGTATATATATCTCTCTCTCCCCACCCATCCTCCCAGCGTCTCTCCCCACCCACCCATCCTCCCAGCGTCTCTCCAAGTCGCCTCGGAGATAATGCGAGATAGACGTAAGTCCCCCATCTCGTCCCCACCCAAGTCCCCGCTAAGTCCTCCAGAAGCCATAACTCAATCCCCCCCCCCCATAAATCCCTCCCTCCCTTCCCCTCCAACTCCCTCCCCCCTCCAACACCCTCCCTCCCCCCTCCAACTCCCCCCCAAGTTAGTTCCCGGTCGTTACACGCTAACAATCAGAGGGGGGGGGGTGTTTCCCCTCTTCCCCCTTCCCTCTTCCCCCTTCCCCATCCCCTTCTCTCACCCCTCCCTTCCTTTCCATCACGCGAGGCAGCCACAACCTCCGCATCATCACGGCTCAATAGCTAGGAGTAAAGGTCCCCTCCTACCCACCCTCTCCCCCCCTCCCCCCCCCTCCCTGTCGTTTTCCCTCCCCCTTCCCCCACCACACACAGGAGGATGATGGGGGGATGGGAGTGGGGGGAATCCTGGACCCCTGCGAGATTCATTCGTGGTTGATTCGTGAGTCCATGAAATTTTGGGAACCCCTCGTGTGAGAGATTCGTAGCCTCCGAGATTCATATTCTGAAAAAAAATATAATGGTTTATCTCAAAAGTGATACGGATTCGTGAGCTAGGCACGATGCGTGAGCTCGGCAATGAATTCTGAGCTCGGCATGATTCGTGAGCTCGCGCATGATTCGTGAGCTATCACGATGCGTGAGCTAGGCATGATTCGTGAGCTAGGCATGATTCGTGAGCTCGGCATGATTCGTGAGCTAGGCACGATGCGTGAGCTAGGCATGATTCGTGAGCTCGGCATGATTCGTGAGCTCGGCATGATTCGTGAGCTAGGCACGATGCGTGAGCTCGGCATGATTCGTGAGCTCGGCATGATTCGTGAGCTCGGCATGATTCGTGAGCTAGGCACGATGCGTGAGCTAGGCATGATTCGTGAGCTAGGCATGATTCGTGAGCTCGGCATGATTCGTGAGCTCGGCATGATTCGTGAGCTAGGCATGATTCGTGAGCTCGGCATGATTCGTGAGCTAGGCATGATTCGTGAGCTAGGCATGATTCGTGAGCTAGGCATGATTCGTGAGCTAGGCACGATGCGTGAGCTCGGCATGATTCGTGAGCTAGGCATGATTCGTGAGCTAGGCACGATGCGTGAGCTAGGCATGATTCGTGAGCTAGGCATGATTCGTGAGCTCGGCATGATGCGTGAGCTAGGCATGATTCATGAGCTCGGCATGATTCGTGAGCTAGGCATGATTCGTGAGCTAGGCATGATTCGTGAGCTAGGCATGATTCGTGAGCTAGGCACGATGCGTGAGCTCGGCATGATTCGTGAGCTCGGCGTGATTCGTGAGCTAGGCACGATGCGTGAGCTAGGCATGATTCGTGAGCTCGGCATGATGCGTGAGCTAGGCATGATTCGTGAGCTAGGCATGATTCGTGAGCTCGGCATGATTCGTGAGCTCGGCATGATTCGTGAGCTCGGCATGATTCGTGAGCTCGGCATGATGCGTGAGCTAGGCATGATTCGTGAGCTAGGCATGATTCGTGAGCTAGGCATGATGCGTGAGCTAGGCATGATTCGTGAGCTAGGCATGATTCGTGAGCTAGGCATGATTCGTGAGCTCGGCATGATGCGTGAGCTAGGCATGATTCGTGAGCTAGGCATGATTCGTGAGCTCGGCATGATTCGTGAGCTCGGCATGATTCGTGAGCTCGGCATGATGCGTGAGCTAGGCATGATTCGTGAGCTAGGCATGATTCGTGAGCTAGGCACGATGCGTGACATAGGCATGATTCGTGAGCTAGGCATGATGCGTGAGCTAGGCATGATTCGTGAGCTAGGCACGATGCGTGACCTAGGCATGATTCGTGAGCTAGGCATGATGCGTGAGCTAGGCATGATTCGTGAGCTAGGCATGATTCGTGAGCTAGGCATGATTCGTGAGCTAGGCATGATTCGTGAGCTCGGCACGATGCGTGAGCTAGGCATGATTCGTGACCTAGGCATGATTCGTGAGCTAGGCATGATTCGTGAGCTAGGCATGATTCGTGAGCTAGGCATGATTCGTGAGCTCGGCACGATGCGTGAGCTAGGCATGATTCGTGAGCTCGGCATGATTCGTGAGCTCGGCATGATTCGTGAGCTCGGCATGATGCGTGAGCTAGGCATGATTCGTGAGCTAGGCATGATTCGTGAGCTAGGCACGATGCGTGACCTAGGCATGATTCGTGAGCTAGGCATGATGCGTGAGCTAGGCATGATTCGTGAGCTAGGCATGATTCGTGAGCTAGGCATGATTCGTGAGCTCGGCACGATGCGTGACCTAGGCATGATTCGTGACCTAGGCATGATTCGTGAGCTAGGCATGATGCGTGAGCTAGGCATGATTCGTGAGCTAGGCACGATGCGTGACCTAGGCATGATTCGTGAGCTAGGCATGATGCGTGAGCTAGGCATGATTCGTGAGCTAGGCATGATTCGTGAGCTCGGCATGATTCGTGAGCTCGGCATGATGCGTGAGCTAGGCATGATTCGTGAGCTAGGCATGATTCGTGAGCTAGGCATGATTCGTGAGCTCGGCACGATGCGTGACCTAGGCATGATTCGTGACCTAGGCATGATTCGTGAGCTAGGCATGATGCGTGAGCTAGGCATGATTCGTGAGCTAGGCACGATGCGTGACCTAGGCATGATTCGTGAGCTAGGCATGATGCGTGAGCTAGGCATGATTCGTGAGCTAGGCATGATTCGTGAGCTAGGCATGATTCGTGAGCTAGGCATGATTTGCTCTCCCACGTCTCGTGCGCAACATATTCGTGACTCCTTCACTATTTATCCTTCCCCTTCACTCTTCCTCCTCCCTCCCCAACATCTCCCCCCACAAGATTCGTCTCCTCCCCCCCCCAAGATTCGTCTCCTCCCCCCCCCACAAGATTCGTCTCCTCCCCCCCCACAAGATTCGTCTCCTCCCCCCCCCACAAGATTCGTCTCCTCCCCCCCACAAGATTCGTCTCCTCCTCCCCCCCACAAGATTCGTCTCCTCCCCCCCCCCACAAGATTCGTCTCCTCCCCCCCCACAAGATTCGTCTCCTCCCCCCCCACAAGATTCGTCTCCTCCCCCCCACAAGATTCGTCTCCTCCCCCCCCACAAGATTCGTCTCCTCCCCCCCCCACAAGATTCGTCTCCTCCCCCCCCCACAAGATTCGTCTCCTCCCCCCCCACAAGATTCGTCTCCTCCCCCCCACAAGATTCGTCTCCTCCCCCCCCACAAGATTCGTCTCCTCCCCCCCCCCCACAAGATTCGTCTCCTCCCCCCCCACAAGATTCGTCTCCTCCCCCCCCACAAGATTCGTCTCCTCCCCTCCCCCCTCCTCCTTGCTCCAAGATTCACGTCTCGCTCTCAAGATTCGTCATCTCTTTCCTCCTCCTCCTCCTTCCTCCGTCCACCCCCCACACACACACACACACGTCTCTGACACGCACAAGTTAAATGGACCAAGAATGGGGAAATATTTCCAGCGGAGGTGAGAGAGAGAGAGAGAGAGAGAGAGAGACTCTCTCTCTCTCTCTCTCTCTCTCTCTCTCTCTCTCTCTCTCTCTCTCTCTCTCTCTCTCTCTCCGATGGCAGTATGAGGCACGTCTTGAGCGCCTTCGTCTTCGTCGTCATCTCCCTTCTCCCCCCCCCCTCTCTCTCTCTCTCTCTCTCTCTCCTCTCTCTCTCTCTCTCTCTCTCTCTCTCTCTCTCTCTCTCCCCAACATGGCGGGTTGTCTCCCCCTCCCGGCTCCCCTCCCCCCTCACCTCTCCTCTCCACCTTTGATTAATCCTGGTCGTCTACCAGTGACTTGCCGCATACAAAGGCTCCTCCTCCCCTCCCCACCAGGGGGACGCCTCCGCCTGGGCCCGGGAGCCTGCTGCCCCCCCACCCCCTCTCCCCCCTCCCCCCCCCCCCCCCCGAAGGCGCGCACATCACCAGTCTTTTGTTTTCTTTTCCCGCCAACCGACGCCGTTCCTTTGTTTTCTCTGGAAACAAACTGAGGGCGTAAATCTGGCCCACCGCCCAGGCTCTGCCTGCTGGGGGAGGGGAGGGGGTGGGGGAGGGAGGGGAGGGTGGGGGTTTCTTGGAGGGGGAAGGGAGGGGAGGGAGGGGAGGGGGGGTGTGTCTGGGGGGAAGGGGGAGGGAGGGGAGGGGGTTTCTTGGAGGGGGAAGGGAAGGGAGGGGGAGGGGAGGGGGGGTGTGTCTGGGGGGAAGGGCAGGGAGAGGACAGAAGCGTTTCTTTCTTTTGTTGTCTTTTCCTGTCTCCTTAATGTATTATTCACGTCTTCTCCGCCCGCCCGACCGACCGACCGACCGACCTCCTCCTCCTCCTCTTCCTCCTCCTCCTCGGTCTCCTCCTCCTCTTCCTCTTCCTCCTCCTCCTCGACCTCCTCCTCCCTCCTCCTCCTCCTCCTCCTCCTCCTCTTCGGTCTCCTCCTCCTCGACCTCTTCCTCTTCGGTCTCCTCCTCCTCCTCCCTCCTCCTGCTCCTCCTCCTCCTCTTCGGTCTCCTCCTCCTCCTCCTCGACCTCCTCCTCCTCCTCGACCTCCTCCTCCTCTTCCTCTTCGGTCTCCTCCTCCTCCTCCTCCTCGGTCTCCTCCTCCTCCTCCTCCTCCTCACGACCCTCGCCATCATTATACAGCTCCTCGTGTGCTGGCGTTTGTCACTTGGCGGCTGGAGGGGAAGGGTATCTGGCGATCACCTTTGTCAGCGAACAAGTTCCTTCCTTGATGCCTCTCTCTCTCTCTCTCTCTCTCTCTCTCTCTCTCTCTCTCTCTCTCTCTCTCTCTCTCTCTCTCTCTCTCTCTCTCTCCATTTCCCTTTCCACTCCCTTCCCAATACCCTTGCTTTCCCCCCCCTTTCTCCTCCCACCCCCTTCTGCTCCCCCCTCCTTCCCCCCTTCCCCCCTCTCCTGCCCCCCCCCTCCTCCCTCACCCGTCAACTGCAGCTCTGGTAACTGCGAACTTAATCCTCCATTCTTTGGATCAGGTCGGTGCGTTAGGGGATCCAGACCCACTCTCGCTCCCGCTGATCCGATTACCCCCCCCCCCCCCCCCCCACCGTCGCCCGGCCAATTATTCAACACCACGTGCCTTATACTCTCTCTCTCTCTCTCTCTCTCTCTCTCTCTCTCTCTCTCTCTCTCTCTCTCTCTCTCTCTCTCTGTCAGCCTCCTCTGACTTGGGTTTCGCGCAAAATTTATGGGCAAATACACGTACACCTCTCTCTCTCTCTCTCTCCCTCCCTCCCCCCCAAAAACGTTCATTCACTCGGCTTTCGCTGATTGGACAAGCAAATAGAGGAACTGAGAAGCACACACACACACACACACACACACACACACACACACACGGGTATGGCGAGAGCGGTGCACCATGGTAGTAGGGAGGCTCTGACCAGCCGTGTCATTGGTCATCGCTCGCTCTGTTTGCCCAGCGATGGTCACGGCCAGAGTCAAATTCAAGCAATTTTGTGGGGTGAGTTGGAGGGAAGTTAAAGGGGGGGTGGGGGGTGTTCAGGGGGTTGCATGGAAGTTTAGGGGGTTCAGGGGGTTGGGAGGGAAGTTTAGGGGGGGGTTCAGGGGGTTTAGGTGGGTTCAGGGGGTTGGAGGGAGATTTAAGGGTTTAAGGGGTTGGAAGAAGGTTTAGGGGTTCAGGGGGTTGGAAGGAGGTTCAGGGGGTTGGAGGGAGGTTTAGGGGTTCAGGGGTTGGAGGGAGGTTTAGGGGTTCAGGAGGTTGGAAGAAGGTATAGGGGTTCAAGGGGTTGGAAGGAGGTGTAGGGGTTTAGGGGGGTTGGAAGGAGGTTTAGGGGGTTGGATGGAGGTTTAGGGGGTTCATGGGAGTTGGATGGAGGTTTAGGGGGTTCATGGGGTTGGAGGGAGGTTTAGGAGGTTCAGGGGGTTGGAGGGGGATGCTCGCTCCCTCCTAAGGCCGAGAATCGTACTCGAAAACCATTTTTTTTCTTTTCCTCCTTGGTTCTCGCTGCCGCCCACAGCCCGTCCCTGCCACCCACAGCCCGCCCCTGTCACCCACAGCCCGCCCCTGCCGCCCACAGCCCGCCCCTGCCGCCCACAGCCCGCCCCTGCCGCCCACAGCCCGTCCCTGTCACCCACAGCCCGTCCCTGCCACTCACAGCCCGCCCCTGCCGCCCACAGCCCGCCCCTGTCACCCACCGCCCGCCCCTGTCACCCACCGCCCGCCCCTACCGCCACCCTCCCTCACGGACCCACTCCAACTCCTTGATCCGGTTTCCGGACGCGGCGAGCTGTGTAGATGAAAGAATAATAAGACACAAATCACACCGGCACTTCTCAATGAGGCAGGAACGACGGCTTCCGCCTCTAGGGACGACCATCGCTTTGCTGTCGCTCTCTGACGGAAACGACGTGGTTGTGGACGAGCTCGTCAGAGGGAGGCAGGAATGGGGTCGTTAGCCGGCGCGCGGGGTGGGGGGGGGGGGGGTGTTAGCTCGTAGCCCGCTTGTTATTGCTGCTTATATTGCTGCTGCTGCTGCTACAATCTCTCTCTCTCTCTCTCTCTCTCTCTCTCTCTCTCTCTCTCTCTCTCTCTCTCTCTCTCTCTCTCTCTCTCTCGTGTGTGTGTGTGTGTGTGGTTCGTGGTGTGCCGCGCACGCACTCTCCCCTGATACTGTTTCCTGTTGTGCGTTTCCTTGATTCCTGTTGCTGATACTGTTTTTCCCCTCCCCCCCTCTCCTCCTCATGGTACAGGTACCGTTCTCCGTTTTCTTGTTCCTGTTCTTGCCCGCTGGGTTTGTTCTGTTCAAGATGTCTCATTCCTAAGTCTGATACTACTGTTTCCCGTTGCGGATGGCATCGTCTCTGTTGCCAAGGTTCCGCGTTCCCGTTGCTGCTGGGATCGTTCCGTTTCTGATATCTGTTTCCGAGTGATGATGACTCTGTTCCCTGTTGGTAATAGCTTCGTTCCTGTTGCTACGGTTCCTCATTCCTGTTGTAGCTGACGTTCGTCAAACGGTTCTCCTCTCTGTCCCTTTGTTACTGAATGATACTGTTGCTGACGATGTCTACCGTTGCTCCTAGCACTGCTGCTGTTACCGTTGATGTCACTAGAGCTACCGTTGCGTTGCCAGTTAGAGTTGTCCTGTTGTTACTGTTTGTGATCCTGTTGTCTTTGACCCTTATTCTCATTCTATAGGTTGTGCTACTGTTGTTAAATTCCCTTCTGTTATTCCTACAACAACCACCACCATTTCTACAACCACAACCACTACCACAACCACCTCCACCACCGCCGTTAGCTTCCGTGTGGTACAACCAGATCTCCCTGTTGATCTTCCATCCTCTCCCGCTGATGTATACAACCCTGTGTCCTTAGCCAATAGTATCTCCAACAACTCATGTAAATCCACATTTTCTCAAACGTCGTGTGGCTCCACTGCTGATGAAAGCCACATTCTTTGGCTCTCGCTCTCATTCTCCTCTGGACAATGCTGGTATTTCTCATCCCTTTTGCCCTGTCTGTGTCCTATCATCGCACAATGAAAAAAAAAGAGTAATTTCTCTCTATATAGACGAGTAAAGCCTCCACACCGGATGGTATCTTTCTCATTGTATTCCAAACGAGTGCGCCTTCCGGGCATGCTCCTGTGCTTGCTCGTCTATTGTGTCTCCGCCTCAGGATCATCCCTCCTGTGCTTGCTCGTCTATTGTGCCTCCGCCTCAGGCCCAGCGCTCCTGTGCTTGCTCGTCTATTGTACTTCCGCCTCAGGCCCAGCGCTCCTGTGCTTGCTCGTCTATTGTGCCTCCGCTTCGGGCCCAGCGCTCCTGTGCTTGCTCGTCTATTGTGCCTCCGCCTCAGGCCCAGCGCTCCTGTGCTTGCTCGTCTATTGTACTTCCGCCTCAGGCCCAGCGCTCCAATGCTTGCTCGTCTATTGTACTTCCGCCTCAGGCCCAGCGCTCCTGTGCTTGCTCGTCTATTGTGCCTCTGCCTCAGGCCCAGCGCTCCTGTGCTTGCTCGTCTATTTTACTTCCGCCTCAGGCCCAGCGCTCCTGTGCTTGCTCGTCTATTGTACCTCCGCCTCAGGCCCAGCGCTCCTGTGCTTGCTCGTCTATTGTACCTCCGCCTCAGGCCCAGCGCTCCTGTGCTTGCTCGTCTATTGTACTTCCGCCTCAGGCCCAGCGCTCCTATGCTTGCTCGTCTATTGTACTTCCGCCTCAGGCCCAGCGCTCCTGTGCTTGCTCGTCTATTGTGCCTCCGCCTCAGGCCCAGCGCTCCTGTGCTTGCTCGTCTATTGTACTTCCGCCTCAGGCCCAGCGCTCCTGTGCTTACTCGTCTATTGTACTTCCGCCTCAGGCCCAGCGCTCCTGTGCTTGCTCGTCTATTGTACCTCCGCCTTAGGCCCAGCGCTCCTGTGCTTGCTCGTCTATTGTACCTCCGCCTTATGCCCAGCGCTCCTATGCTTGCTCGTCTATTGTACCTCCGCCTCAGGCCCAGCGCTCCTGTGCTTGCTCGTCTATTGTGCCTCTGCCTCAGGCCCAGCGCTCCTGTGCTTGCTCGTCTATTGTACCTCCGCCTTAGGCCCAGCGCTCCTATGCTTGCTCGTCTATTGTACTTCGCCTCAGGCCCAGCGCTCCTGTGCTTGCTCGTCTATTGTGCCTCCGCTTCGGGCCCAGCGCTCCTGTGCTTGCTCGTCTATTGTGCCTCCGCCTTAGGCCCAGCGCTCCTATGCTTGCTCGTCTATTGTACTTCGCCTCAGGCCCAGCGCTCCTGTGCTTGCTCGTCTATTGTACTTCGCCTCAGGCCCAGCGCTCCTGTGCTTGCTCGTCTATTGTACTTCGCCTCAGGATCTCTTGTTTTTCTGCTAAGTTTTCATTTTCAGTAACGGTGATCACTGTCTCTCTTGACGAGAAATATCTGTTGCCACCACCTTCTACCACCACCACAGCCATATCCACCACCATCATCTACCACTATCCACCACCACCACCACCACCACCACCTACCATCACCTCCACCACCTTAGCGCCACCACCACCACCACCACCACCACCATTATTACCATTACAGTGATGGCAGTGAATGTAGTAGGGTGAGGGGTCGACGGAGGGCAGTAGGATAGGGAGAGAGAGAGAGAGAGAGAGAGAGAGAGAGAGAGAGAGAGAGAGAGAGAGAGAGAGAGAGAGAGAGAGAGAGACGAATGAATACTGTGACACATATTACCACGACTCATCACGGTAATATCTGGTCTCTTATCTTTTACCAGTGGACCAGCGGGGGGGGGGGGGAGGGTCTAAATGACGCCTCTCCCCCCTTCCCCTTCCCCTTCCCCTTCCCTCCCTCAACTCCACTCAGTGGGGTTCGGTGCCCAGTAGAGGCCAAGGAAGGGAGGAGGGGTTGGGCGAAAATGGGGGTAGGGGGGGAATAATAATTAGTGGGATCGATTGTAATAAAACTTAAAGAAAACGGGGGGAGGGGGAGAGATAGCGTTTATAATACGGAGTGGAAAGAAAGGAAGACGAGAAAGGAGGGGAACTGAAGAAGAAGAAATGAAGGGAAGAGGAAGGAAAGAGAGGAGAACTTGAGAATAATGGGATATTCACAGGAAGAAGGGGGTACCGAAACAGTGCACACAAGGCGAACAAGACCTCCCGAGAACGTGAATGAACGCGACAGAAAAAAAAAAACAAGACGTGGGTCCCCAGCTCACGAGACTGATACTTCCTCGGTGATGTGAGCTGTGGGGGTGGGGGGGGGGGGAATCTTGGCCCTCATTATGTAGATGAGGGGAAAATTGAGATCTCATAATATGGTGAGGGGGGGGGTGTGTGGTATGTGATCTCATAATGTGATGGTGAGGGTGCGTGTGATCGAATAATGTGATGGTGAGGGTGCGTGTGATCTCATAATGTGATGGTGAGGGTGCGTGTGATCTCATAATGTGATGGTGAGGGGGCGTGTGATCTCATAATGTGATGGTGAAGGGGCATGAGACCTCATGATATGATAGTGAGGGTGCATGTGAACTCACATGTGATGGTGAGGAGGACCGTATGAACTCATAATGTGATAGTGAGGGAGGGGAGCACGAGACCTCATAATGTGATGGTGAGGGTAGGGGGGTGGGGGGGGGGGCACCTAGAACCTCATAGAGAGGCTGTAAGACGAATAGAATGATAATCACCACAAGGTCTAAGGTCCCATTAATTCTGTGAGGGGATCATGTTGTGTCATAACACCCGATCGCACAGAGAGAGAGAGAGAGAGAGTAACCCAAGACGAAGCAGGGGTGTCGCGTAACGCTCAACGCACGGGCAGGCGGGCACAGATAGGCCCAAGCAGAGATACGTACACACACACACACACACACACACACACACCCTTCAGGCCACAGAAGCATTGCGCTGGTATCGCTGCGTCCGCTGGTATTGCACGGGACGCACATAGTGGCCTTTTAACCAGCGGCGTGTGCGTCCGAGACCGCAGCTGACGCCGGCCATTTATGGTGGTCGCTCGCGGCTGGACGCGGTCATGTATGCTGATTTATGAACGCCAGCAGGAACGGTCGCCAGGGACGGTGGAGCGGCCGGCCGCCCGCTCGCTCGGGGCGTGTGTTGTGGCCGGCCGGGGGGACGCGAGGGTAGGTTGTGGCCGAGGGGGATGTACTGCGTGTGGGGGTTTGCGACGCGACGTTACGACACTTGAGCACGACGGTACGACACTTGAGCACGACGGTACGACCTTTGAGCACGACGGTAGGACCTTTGAGCACGACGGTACGACACTTGAGCACGACGGTACGACCTTTGAGTAAGACTATACTACCTTTGAGCACGACGGTACGATCTTTGAGTACGACGGTACGACACTTGAGCACGTCGGTACGACACTTGAGCACGACGGTACGACCTTTAAGCACGACGGTACGACACTTGAGCACGACGGTACGACCTTTGAGTACGACGGTACGACACTTGAGCACGACGGTACGACTCCTTAAAGCACGACGTTACGACACTTGAGCACGACGGTGATACGACCCTTGAGCACGACGACAGTACGACCTCCCTTTAGGATATGACGACGTAGACCCTTGAACCTTGAGCCCTCAAGGACCAATAAGATATCCCGAGTTTCACATTGGACAATTAAGAGTGGACAAAACACGATCCGCCCCCTTTCATACCATAGTCCATTAACCTCCCTCACTTTGATTCGTCTCCGTTTTCTATACCGGACAAGCTTACCCTCCCTAGCGTCCAAAGACGAGGAAGGGAGATTAAAGTGGGCGCACTGAGGGTTTATGATTGTCTCTGGGCGAGTCTCCCACTCATCTACCTACCAGTCGACACACACCCACTCATCTACCTACCAGTCGACACACACCCACTCATCTACCTACCAGTCGACACACACCCACTCATCTACCTACCAGTCGACACACACCCACTCATCTACCTACCAGTCGACACACACCCACTCATCTACCTACCAGTCGACACACACCCACTCATCTTCCTACCAGTCGACACACACCCACTCATCTACCTACCAGTCGACACACACCCACTCATCTACCTACCAGTCGACACACACCCACTCATCTAGCTACCAGTCGACACACACCCACTCATCTACCTACCAGTCGACACACACCCACTCATCTAGCTACCAGTCGACACACACCCACTCATCTACCTACCAGTCGACACACACCCACTCATCTACCTACCAGTCGACACACACCCACTCATCTACCTACCAGTCGACACACACCCACTCATCTACCTACCAGTCGACACACACCCACTCATCTTCCTACCAGTCGACACACACCCACTCATCTAGCTACCAGTCGACACACACCCACTCATCTTCCTACCAGTCGACACACACCCACTCATCTTCCTACCAGTCGACACACACCCACTCATCTACCTACCAGTCGACACACACCCACTCATCTTCCTACCAGTCGACACACACCCACTCATCTACCTACCAGTCGACACACACCCACTCATCTACCTACCAGTCGACACACACCCACTCATCTTCCTACTAGTCGACACACACCCACTCATCTTCCTACCAGTCGACACACACCCACTCATCTACCTACCAGTCGACACACACCCACTCATCTACCTACCAGTCGACACACACCCACTCATCTTCCTACCAGTCGACACACACACACTCATCTACCTACCAGTCGACACACACCCACTCATCTACCTACCAGTCGACACACACCCACTCATCTACCTACCAGTCGACACACACACCTGTGGCTTTTGAGAATGTCTCCTTACCTTCTCTTCTTCATAGAAAAAAAAAAAGAAAAGAATTCTTGGGTTACATTACCTCGTCCATGTATTCATACCTGTATATTACATAAGACCCAGGTAAGCCATTTAAGTCGGAGAAGTTGCAGGGCTAAAGAAATACATCTTCTTCATCATTTGAATAAAGAGATGTGCATAAAATGATTCCCATTACCGCGACCAAATGCGTCACATTACTACAACTATTAGGGTCAAAATAAGTAACATTAAGACGAGAATATAAAAAAGTAACGTTAGTTCGACAGAATAAGTAACATTACCGTGACCAATTACCTCACATTACTACGACAAGATAAGTAACATGACCAGGGCAAAAATCAGTAACATTAGGGCGAGACACAAAATGATAAGTAACATTACAACCTGGACACAACCTCAGAACCCCCTCGACCCTGGGTTGTTAAAAGAAGAAAAAAAAAGAAAGAAAAAAAAAGAGAGGAGAAGCGTTGCCCAAACACCTGTGATCTATTTCCCAGCGCTCGCCCGATAGATGGGGGTTCGCCAATACTCACCCAGTTTAAAACCCGCACACGAGCTGTTGCTTTCTGTTGACAGCTGCCGACCCATGTAGGGAGAGAGGAGGGGGTGCTGGTGCCCCCCTTCCCCTCTCCTCCCCCTCCTCAAGTCTCTAAACACCTCCCTCCCCTCCCCCGTTTACCCCCGTTTACCCCCCCCCACCACCACCCCTCCTCCTAATGAGGTTGCAACCATGTTTAATGGTCGACACCGCATGCATAGTAATGGTGCTCAGCTGGGGGAGAGAGAGAGAGAGAGAGAGAGAGAGAGAGAGAGAGAGAGAGAGAGAGAGAGAGAGAGAGAGAGAGAGATTTCGTAAGACTGTCTTTTGATAAACTCATTTGTCAAGTGTACACACACACACACTCACACACACACACACACACACACACACACACACACACACACACACACACAGTCCGGCTGGCTTCGGAGTTGGTTGGTTGGTTGGGGTTGGGGTGAGGGGTGGTTTGGAGTGGGGTTGGGGGTTGGGGTTGAGGAGGGAAGAAGAAGAACAAGGAGCAGCAGCAGCAGCAGCCGCCCCCATTTTACATGTGTAATGAACCCGCAGTTGCAACAGCGCATGCTCAGTAAAGATATATATATACCCTGGTCCTGATTCATGTCTGATTTTGACCATATTCGTTGCTGGATGACTTTCAGTGGGTGTCTGATGCAGTATTGATGACTCTCATTGGGTACTTGGATACGGGGTAGGTGGAGGCCAGTATAGAGCGTACAGTGGGTACAATACATCATGGGTGAAGGGTACATGGCTAGGGGGTAGGTGGAGGCCGGTATAGAGCGTACAGTGGGTACAATACATCATGGGTGAAGGGTACATGGCTAGGGGGTAGGTGGAGGCCGGTATAGAGCGTACAGTGGGTACAATACATCATGGGTGAAGGGTACATGGCTAGGGGGTAGGTGGAGGCCAGTATAGAGCGTACAGTGGGTACAATACATCATGGGTGAAGGGTACATGGCTAGGGGGTAGGTGGAGGCCGGTATAGAGCGTACAGTGGGTACAATACATCATGGGTGAAGGGTACATGGCTAGGGGGTAGGTGGAGGCCGGTATAGAGCGTACAGTGGGTACAATACATCATGGGTGAAGGGTACATGGCTAGGGGGTAGGTGGAGGCCGGTATAGAGCGTACAGTGGGTACAATACATCTTAAGTGAAGGGGACTGAAATGGTTTGTCTTTGTGAATCTAGGCAATAAATACTTTAAAACTAAAATGCAAATTTAGGAAGGAACCTTAAACGAAGAGGATGAGGTATGGTGTACGAGAAGTGTAAAGGAAGAGAGATGATGTTTAGGGAATAATGGAGGTAAAGAGAAACAGGGAGTATTTAATAAAGAGTGAATAAAGGGACAAATGGAATGGGATGAAGACGAATTAGAGATAATGAAACGGAATGAAGAAGAGGAGGGCGACTGGGGTGGGTACAGGAGAGAGAGAGAGAGAGAGAGAGAGAGAGAGAGAGAGAGAGAGAGAGAGAGAGAGAGAGAGAGAGAGAGAGATGGGAGGATGGGAGAGAATGGAAGATGCAGGGGAGTGGAGAGAAAGAGAGAGAGAGAGAGAGAGAGAGAGAGAGAGAGAGAGAGAGAGAGAGAGAGAGAGAGAGAGAGAGAGAGATTCCCCCCTCACTAAGCCTGTCCATATGGTCTTCAACCTTATTATCTGATCCTCCAGTCCTAATCTTCCCCCCTCCCTTCCCCAGGGGATTACTTATTCTCATTCTTACCCTAATCTCCCCCTCTGGGGATTGGCCAATCCTATTTGCTGATTCTCATTTCTAATCCCCATGGGATAGGCTAGTCTCATTCTGGTGATTCTAATCCCCACACCCCCACCATGTACTGATCCACATGAACTGGACAGTACCATATGCTGATTCGGATTGGCCAGTCCCATTCTTCTTTATACCTCACTTCACAGTAAGGATTGGAAGTTGTTCTCCTCACCCCAGTGATTAGCCAGTCTGCGTATTTCTCATCTCGGTAGGATTGGAAATGCTTCTTCTCACTCGAAAGATTGGCCAGTCTCAGGAACCCACGAGGATTGGCTAAGCCTCACCACACGGACCTTGTTAGTGATTGGATGTCATCTCTGTAGGATTGGAGAGCCTGGCTCTTATTTCAGGTCCTTCAGTGATAGTGAATCCCACCCAAAGGATTAGGATTAGAATGTGGCGGAAGGGGATTAGGATTAGAATGTCGCTGATCTCTCTCTCTCTCTCTCTCTCTCTCTCTCTCTCTCTCTCTCTCTCTCTCTCTCTCTCTCTCTCGTACCTTCGTGCTCAAGGATCGTACACCGTCGTGTTCAAGGGTCGTATACCGTCGTGCTCAAGGGTCGTACCGTCGTGCTCAAGGATCGTACCGTCGTGTTCAAGGATCGTACCGTCGTGCTCAAGGATCGTATACCGTCGTGCTCAAGGATCATATACCGTCGTGCTCAGGGATCATATACCGTCGTGTTCAAGGGTCGTATACCGTCGTGTTCAAGGGTCGTATACCGTCGTGTTCAAGGATCGTATACCGTCGTGTTCACGGATCGTATATCGTTGTGATGAATGGGAATGAGCAGCAGTTCGCACCCACCCCCTCTTTCCGACCCTCCCCTCCCCCCCCACACCCACCCCCCTGCGCTGTATGCGCATCCCGACCCTTCAGCGCGGCGGCGCCACACCGCAAGCTGTGTTTTCGGACCCATTCGAATGCGCGGGAGCAGACGGGTTCGGCGGAGTGACGCAGCGATCATCAGCGCGCACGTTTTTGAGAGAGAGAGAGAGAGAGAGAGAGAGAGAGAGAGAGAGAGAGAGAGAGAGAGAGAGAGAGGGGAGTGAGAGTGGGGCGACATCGCTTAGCGAATAGACCGACGGGTTGCGTCGTCAAGGAAGGGCGAGACGCCAAGCGTGGCCGACGCCAGACGATTCCAAATTACCGTCGCGCGTCTGCACCAGATCAGCGACGTGTGGTGGGTCGTAAGACGCACGCACGCACACACACACACACACACACACACACACACACACACACACACACACACACACACACACACATGCATGCACGCACGAGGACCTGAGCATGTGCAGTTCGACCACAGCTTCGAACCCTGGGTCCCGGGAACGACTAACTCATGCAAAGCCAGCGCACCTCCTGGCTTGATAAAGGGGATGGGTGGGGGTAGGGTGGTAGGGGGAGCATCACAGGCGCCATCTGCGGCACAAGCAGGAACTAAAGATCACCAACGCAGGGCACAAAAGACCTTTCCCACACTTGGGTGGTCGATCATCCCATTATATCCCAGGTCCGTCCCTGATCCCTTCTTACACACACACACACACACACACACACACACACACACACACACACACACCCACGTTACCCTCCTCCCCTTTCTGCAAATTTATTCCATAACGCAGATAATACACACTTGGCCTCTTGTGTCACGTGAAAAGGACGGCCATGATGAACATTCCACAGTGGGACGCTGCCATCACGCCACCAGATGGAAGGGGGAGGGGGAGAGGAAGGGAGGGAGAGGGGTGGTTAGGGGGGGTTAGTAGGAGGGGGAATGAGTGTGTGTGTGTGTGTGTGTGTGTGTGTGTGTGTCTGGATTTCAGGCAGTGGCTCATCCCATGTGCATCATGCTTCCCTGCTTCCACCCACGTGTGCCCTGCTTCCCTCCACCCCTCCCACGTGCATCACCCTGCCCTCCCTCCACACCCCTCCCACGTGCATCACCCTGCCCTCCCTCCACACCCCTCCCACGTGCATCACCCTGCCCTCCCTCCACACCCCTCCCACGTGCATCACCCTGCCCTCCCTCCACACCCCTCCCACGTGCATCACCCTGCCCTCCCTCCACACCTCTCCCACGTGCATCACTCTGTCCTCCCTCCACACCCCTCCCACGTGCATCACCCTGCCCCCCCTCCTCCCCTCCCACGTGCATCACCCTGCCCTCCCTCCACACCCCTCCCACGTGCATCACCCTGCCCTCCCTCCACACCTCTCCCACGTGCATCACCCTGCCCTCCCTCCACCACACCCTCCCACGTGCATCACCCTGCCCTCCCTCCACACCCCTCCCACGTGCATCACCCTGCCCTCCCTCCACACCCCTCCCACGTGCATCACCCTGCCCTCCCTCCACCACACCCTCCCACGTGCATCACCCTGCCCTCCCCCCTCCACCACCCCCTCCCACGTGCATCACCCTGCCTTCCCCACACCCCTCCCACATGCATCACCCTGCCCTCCCCCCTCCACCACCCCCTCCCACGTCACAACCTACCCTCGAGGTGGTGTGGTGTGGTGTCGTGTGTTTGGCAGCCTTAATATCTTTCACCCTCGATTATGCCTCTCTCTCTCTCTCTCTCTCTCTCTCTCTCTCTCTCTCTCTCTCTCTCTCTCTCTCTCTCTCTCTCTCTCTCCCTCCCCATCACGAAGAGTAGATGACTCTCAAGTGGTACGGAATGATATGGAAATGTGGCGTTTGCCGTGGAGTAACGGTGGTTAGAAAGGGTCATGGTAGAGAGAGAGAGAGAGAGAGAGAGAGAGAGAGAGAGAGAGAGAGAGAGAGAGGGGGGGGGGGGGCGCGTATATGGGAAGTGGGGGGAGAGAGGGACGTGTATGGGGAGTGGGGGGGAGAAGGGCGTGTATGCAGGGAGGGGAAGGGGAGCGGGACGAAGGAAATAGGGGGGAAAAAAATAGGGGTGTAAGTGTATAAGGGGGTGAAGGGCGAATACCAGAGGGCTCACCCCCCTGCCACGTATGATTCCAAGTTTATGTTCCAACGGGAATCGGCAAAAACGGGAAGGTCGTAACGGTGGCGATAACGGAAGGGGGGGGGGGTAGAGAGAGAGGAGGAGGGGGGGGCGTAGTAACGGGCAGGGTGGCTCAAGTGCTGTGGTAACGAGGGGGGGGGGGAGGAAGGGGGGCGGTGTCCTGGTAACGGGGCGGGCGGGACGGGGGTGTAGATATAAGGTGATGACGTGTTATGAACCGGGTTTAATGATCATGATAATACGGGGTTGTAAATACACACTTGTTATCAGTGGAGATGTGTAGGGTCGATAAGGAGGGTGGGGGGGGGGGGGGGGGAAACGTTTTAAAATGATAATGATGATGATGATGATGATAATGATGATGATGATGATGATGATGATGATAAGGAAGGCCTGGGACAGGTATGATAACTGGTAGTAGGGGGTGATTTCCAACCTGTGTCCACGGGGGAGGTGTAACAGACACGTAAGGAACAGGGATCGGTCGAGTTATAGAGACAAGGGGAGGCTCGTAACAGTGGCGTGTGACGTCTAAATAACGCGCATGTGCCTGAATAACGCGCGGGTTATCTCAATAAAGTGCGCGTATTTAGATTAAGTGCGTTTTATCTAAATCAAGTGCGTTTAGTTAGATAAAGTGCATTTTATCAAAATAAACTGCGCTTGTATAAATAAAGTGCATTTTATCTAAATAAACTGCGTTTATTTAAATAAAGTGCGTTTTATCAATATAAAGTACGGTTATTTAAATGAAGTGCGTTTTATTTAAATGAAGAGCGTTTTATTTAAATGAAGTGCGTTTTATTCAAAGTACGATTTTTTCTAAATAACGCACATTTATGACAAGAGCTTGTATGACTGTCATTAACATGGCATGATTAGGGGATTGGGGTGGATTACGGGGAGGTGTGGGTGATGCAAAGGGGAGTGGGGAGGTTAGATGGAGTGGAAAAAAAAGGGGGTAGATCGAGCGGAGATTTAGTGGAAAAAAGAAGGGGGAAGGAAGGGGGGGGAGGAGTTCTGATGGGAATGGCTTAGATGGGGTGGGTTTAGGCGGGGGGAGGGGGGGTTGTTGTTTTGGGGTGACCTTTAACCCCGAGCTTACGTCAGGGTCGTTGTGGCTCCTGCTCGTACGAGGTGGTTCCGGCACCGTTACTGTGTTAAGCACCCCTTGTGTGTTGACGGCTCCTCCTCCTCCTCCTCCTCCTCTTCCTCTTCCTCTCCTCCTCCTCCTCCTCCTCCTCCTCCTCCTCCTCCTCCTCCTCCTCCTCCTCCTCCTGAGGATGTCGTCCATACGTATGATGGAAGCCAAGAGCGACTTCTTTCTTGGCTACCAAAATAGATTACCACTATCTTCTACGTACATATAAGACACCTCCCACCTTCCCCTCCACCTCCCTTCATCTATCATGGCTTCATGCTTGAAAGTCCCGGGGCCACAGTTACGATGCTGTGTAAAAGGAGCTGTTTGGGGGCCCACCTCCCAAGCCAGCCACAGAGAGACGTAGAGGTGTGAGGAGAGATGGTCGTGTGGTGGTGTGGTCAAAACGCGTCCACCACCACCACACCACTTCCCCCTCCCCCTACTTAGCTTTTATGGGACAGATGCAACATATGGGAAGGGGACGATTCCCCGTCCCGGACACCCTACTTTCCTCCCTTCCATCGCTGGCTACTTCTGCTGGCCGGCCGCAGTGTGTCTACTGGGTAACGTATGGTCTGGGGTTACGCCCCTCGTCCTTAATGGTCATTACATTGGGGGGGGGGGGGGACTCAGATGGCCCGGACCACAAGGGATTCGGGGGGGGGGGGGGGGCGTTAACGTGGACGCGCAGACCACAAGGTCCGTCCGAGCGAGGTGGTCTGGTCCAAACTTTACTGGAAAAAAAAAAAAAAAAGATGCAGTGCCACTGAAAAAGCAGAGGAGGATAGCAAAGCAAAGGTTTCTCTCTCTCTCTCTCTCTCTCTCTCTCTCTCTCTCTCTCTCTCTCTCTCTCTCTCTCTCTCTCTCTCTCTCTCTCCCCACCCCTCCACTCCCTCAGGCAACACGCCGGACGGAGAGGAAATAGGTAGAAAGAAAAAATACCTTGCAGGACTAAAATGCCCGACGGAAATTTTTGTAGGAAAGTCAGAAGTTAGAGAAGGGAGAGAGAGGAGAGAGAGAGAGAGAGAGAGAGAGAGAGAGAGAGAGAGAGAGAGAGAGAGAGAGAGAGAGAGAGAGAGAGAGAGAATGTTGGGATGAAAGGGTCAGAAGGGAAGAGAAAGAATGAGGAAGGAAGGGGGAATGAAAAGGGCAAGAAAGTAGGGATAGAGAGAATGGGTAGAGTCGAAAATATGAAGGAATAGGATGGACAGTTAATCATGGGGACTGATGTAACGGACGAATGAGTGAATGAAATGAAAGAAGGTGTGAGGGAGGGAGGATGTGAAGGAAGAATGAGCGAGTGAAGTAATATGCAACGCTTCTCAGGGAAGACGTCGTGGCGTTATTGAATGAAAAGAATGCATTATGGCATGATGATGAAGGAGGGAATGCATTATGGCATGATGATGAAAGAGGGAATGCATTATGGCATGATGATGAAGGAGGGAATGCATTATGGCATGATGATGAAGGAGGGAATGCATTATGGCATGATGATGAAGGAGGGAATGCATTATGGCATGATGATGAAGGAGGGAATGCATTATGGCATGATGATGAAGGAGGGAATGCATTATGGCATGATGATGAAGGAGGGAATGCATTATGGCATGATGATGAAGGAGGGAATGCATTATGGCATGATGATGAAGGAGGGAATGCATTATGGCATGATGATGAAGGAGGGAATGCATTATGACATGATGATGATGGAGGGAATGCATTATGACATGATGATGATGAAGGAGGGAATGCATTATGGCATGATGATGAAGGAGGGAATGCATTAACGAAGACTGGACGAATTAATCTAATGAGCATGAGTGAAGGAATGCTGTGTGTATGAAGGAAGCAACGTGCATTTATGAATATTTCTTTAGATAAAAAAATGAACGTAGTTATTATATGAATGCAGCATTTAGTGAAAGAATGATGTACGTATGAAAGAATGCAACCTGACTTCATAAATATAGAATGAAATAAAACGTCCATTATGAAAGGATTAATGAACGCCACATGGATGAAAGAATTCAGGATGAATAAAGGAATGAAGCATGAAGGCAGAATGAAGGTGTTGAAGGCACGGCAGGCCCGAGTTGGGAGAGGAAATTGATGTAAATACTGAGCCATGATGAATACACAAGGCATTTTCCTTTTAATTGGATAGTTAGAGGATAGGAGGAAGAAGAGATGGGACAGGGGATGGGATAGTTTAAAGTGGAAGGGAAGACTGAAGACTATACAGGTGTACAAGTGATTATTCAGAAGCAGACAGAGGGTGGGTGTGTGTGTGTGTGTGTGTGTGTGTGTGTGTGTGTGTGTGTGTGTGTGTGTGTGTGTGTGTACACTTGTGTTGTATCATACGGTTTGTCTGAGAGAGACTCACTAAGGTGAGGTAAACATTGTTTACTGTGTGTGTCTATGGATGACTGGGAGCCTCCCTGAGTGTTGTGGGGCCTGGAGGAAGCCAAGGGTGTTGTTGGAGCCTCCCTCAGTGTTGTGAGCCTGGAGGAAGCCAAGGGTGTTGTTGGAGCCTCCCTCAGTGTTGTGAGGCCTGGAAGGAGCCAAGGGTGTTGTTGGAGCCTCCATCAGTGTTGTGAAGCCTGGAGGAAGCCAAGGGTGTTGTTGGAGACTCCATCAGTGTTGTGAGGCCTGGAGGAAGCCAAGGGTGTTGTTGGAGACTCCATCAGTGTTGTGAGGCCTGGAGGGAGCCAAGGGTGTTGTTGGAGCCTCCCTCAGTGTTGTGAGGCCTGGAGGGAGCCAAGGGTGGTGTTGGAGCCTCCATCAGTGTTGTGAGACCTGGAGGGAGCCAAGGGTGGTGTTGGAGCCTCCATCAGTGTTGTGAAGCCTGGAGGAAGCCAAGGGTGTTGTTGGAGCCTCCCTCAGTGTTGTGAGGCCTGGAAGGAGCCAAGGGTGTTGTTGGAGCCTCCATCAGTGTTGTGAGGCCTGGAGGGAGGCAAGGGTGTTGTTGGAGCCTCCCTCAGTGTTGTGAGACCTGGAGGGAGCCAAGGGTGTTGTTGGAGCCTCCAGCATTGTTGTTGTCTGTAGTTTGTACCATCGTGTTATCTACAAGTCTCTGCCATGCTGATAGAGCTGCTCGTCCTTGTGGTATGTACCGGCTGGATTTTATCTCGAATCGTCCGAGCCGCTACCCGGCACTCAGGACTCGAACCCGGGCGGGGGGCCCGTGGGTGAAACATGGTCAGGAACGCTAACCACCACAGCCACTGAAGCTGGTGTGTAGGTGGATGGGTGTGGATGTGGGTGGATATGTATCATTACCAATTTTTTACTCTACTAGGAAGGAGTTCAGTGTTTGTGTGTGGCAACAAACTCAACGTTTTACATATATACTCTTTAATAAGTTGTGTGATGATGGAACAGGTTTTAATGAGATGGAGGCGGCCCTCACGAGTGTAGAACTCCCTTCCTCCCTCCCGATAAAAAAGAAAATGTACTTACAAATAAAACCCACAAAGCTATCTAATTAAGAAATAAAAGACTTATGATTTGACTCCTATTAATACGGAATATTTAGATATTTTTTTCCCCCTCTATTGAAGTCATTTGCAATCTACTCTTTCCAAGGGAAGTTCCATGATTTAGATCTCCTCTGCTAACACAAACAGCCATGTAAACCTTTCTTTTTTTTTTCGTTCATGGGTCATAATTATTTCTTTTTTTTTTCACATCTGGGCGTAACATGTATTTGCGCAGGTCCCTCTCTAGCCAAATAAAGAAAATCACTATCAGACAACCTTCTCGAGTTGCAACCAACCCACATTTCACAGACAGGACCTTCTCTTCCCCCTCCCTCCCCTCCCCACCCCCAAGACTGCCTTTGTTACCCCCCCCCCCCCACCCCACCCAAAGACGTAAATGAAGGTATGTTGGGAAGCCAGGGACTCAAATTCCTTAAGTTTATCCTCAAGAGAAAACGGGACTCTAATTAGAAGGAGAGGAGCTCTATTAAAAACTCATCCTCAAAGAGAAAACGGGACTTTGAGGAACAGGAGACGGAGCCAATCGAAGATTTCTCTCTCTCTCTCTCTCTCTCTCTCTCTCTCTCTCCCACCCTCCCCCCCCATCTGGAAGAAGTCTGGACACTAACAGTTTGAAGTCTGGACAGTGACAGTTTGAAGTCTGGACAGTGACAGTTTGAAGTCTGGACAGTGACAGTTTGAAGTCTGGACAGTGACAGTTTGAAGTCTGGACAGTAACAGTTAAAACTCTGCACAGTAACAGCTAGAAGTCTGGACAGTGACAGTTAGAAGTCTGGACAGTGACAGTTAGAAGTCTGGACAGTGACAGTTTGAAGTCTGGACAGTGACTAATTCATGGTGAGTTGAGGGGGCCCTGTTTTTAACCCCCGTGTGGTGTGTGAGGGGTTAAGCGCCTTCTTTTTCTTTTAAATCTCCCTGTGGTGCTTGGGGAGGTAAGGGGCATTTTTTTTCATGACTGCATTTTGATTCGTGGGGAGTTGAGGGGCTGTTTTTTAAACTTCCCAGTGATCCGTGGGGAGTTAAGGGGCTGTTTTTATTCCCAAAGATCCGTGCGGAGTTATGGGGCTGTTTTTTTAAACCTCCCAGTGATCCGTGGTGAGTTGGAGGGACAACTTTATTTTTCCTAACCACTCGTTTTAATCCCTAGCTCTCCACACCACACCATTCCCACCAGCTCAAACCCCCACCTCCCTCCCAACTCCACGAGTTCGTAAAACACTGTCCACACTGACAGTCCCATTACCACTGTCTCTCTCTCTCTCTCTCTCTCTCTCTCTCTCTCTCTCTCTCTCTCTCTCTCTCTCTCTCCCCGTGCTACGCTTGGCAGACATCTTAATTAAATCATTATCAGCAGAAGTTGGTTAAGAGTTGGGGGAGGAGGGGGGGTGGGGGTGTTTGTAGAATTTATAGTAGTTTATTAAGTCGAGTTGTGTGTGTGTGTGTGTGTGTGTGTGTGTGTGTGTGTGTGTGTGTGTGTGTGTGTCGTGCTGGGTGATGGTGCAAGATACATTGGCTTTGACCATCTCGGCTACCAGTGTTGATAATCACTACCTTCCCTCTCTCTCTCTCTCTCTCTCTCTCTCTCTCTCTCTCTCTCTCTCTCTCTCTCTCTCTCTCTCTCTCTCTCTCTCTCTCTCTCTCTCTCTCTCTCTCCCACACACCCCAGACAGAACCCGTCCGGCTACCGGATCAGAAGCCCCCTCTATTTAGCCACCTTCCATTTACGAAAATCCAGTCCCTTGTCGGCTTCCTCCCTTCCCCCCTTCCCCCTTCCCCCCTTCCCCATCCCCATTCCCCCCATCACCCTGACTGTAAGTGATCTGCAGGGGGGAGGGAGGAGAGTGGGGAGAGGGGGGGGAGTGGGGAAGAGGAAGGTGGGGGGAACCACCTCCGTTTTCTACATTGAGCCAGCCACCTCGCCAGCAGGTCATATTTGCATGCTTTAGGTAACAGACCAGGTGAAGACCATCATGGCTCAGTGGGTTGATGCCTTGTATGGTCCACGTGGCCTCTCTCTCTCTCTCTCTCTCTCTCTC
Organism: Panulirus ornatus; assembly: GCF_036320965.1. Classification (NCBI taxonomy): domain Eukaryota; kingdom Metazoa; phylum Arthropoda; class Malacostraca; order Decapoda; family Palinuridae; genus Panulirus; species Panulirus ornatus. Next base: position 45,162,525 of record NC_092230.1, on the reverse strand, counting down.
TCTCTCTCTCTCTCTCTCTCTCTCTCTCTCTCCCTCTCTCCCTCTCTCGTGTGTGTTGTGTGTGTGTTTAACCCGTCCGTTTGTATTGTATGCGCGCGCGTGTGTATGTGAGGGTATTTGTGCCTGTTTGTGTATGTATGTATGTTTGCAGGCGCTCATGTACATTTGCATGTATAATTACGCTCATGTATATTTGCATGTGTGATTTGTATGTTACGTGTGAGTTTTACCCACATGTTGCCCCGTCTCTCGACCTAGTATGTATGTACCATGTCTTTTACTCTTACACACACAACACACACACACACACACACACACACACACACACACCATCCCTAAGCCAGGTACCCGCTTATCGCCCTGCTCTCTGAGGGGATAATGAACACCTGAGTTGGATGTGGGGCTACTACCATTCCCAGAATTCGAACCCATATGGTCCCGACCCCCTCCGGGCTGGCCCCTGATGACTCATGGTCATCCACACTAACCATTACACCACGGAAGCCCCACTTTGTGTAATTATCTACCTATGAATATATGGGGAGGGAGTTTTATACCCCTTCTCTTTGGTGTATATGCGTGCATGTCCATGTAGACATGAAGAAACTTGTGTGTACGTATGTGCGTAACGTGTTTTGTGTGTGCGTATGGGTGTAACGTGTTTTGTGTATGTGTGTGTTGTGCACAAGCATGAATAGGAATGAAGATTTCTGTGTGTGTGTGTGTGTGTGTCTGTGTGTGTGTGTGTGTGTGTGTGTGTGTGTGTGTGTGTGTGTTTGGTTTCTCCAATCCTGTAGTATCTGGGTCCAGAGAAAGTGTTAAGTGTTCATAAGTGTCGTTGAACACGTGTTGCTTACGGTGTTAGGGGAGGGGTTCCTACCTGTGGGGTGTTGTGGGGAGTAGGGGGTGGTGGGGGGGGCACACACACACACACACACACACACACACACACACACACGAGATAATGACCCAAGTTGGTCTGGAATGACAATGACCATTAGGAAGCAACCGGAATGAGTAATTATGAGACAATTGAGAGGAACAATTATTATACAGTGTCTCTTTCATGGTCATTACCCGTGGTGGTGGTGTTGGGGGGGTGGGGGAATTATGGGAGCAAAGTCCACCCCCCTTCCCCCATTTTTTTTAATGGGTGTTTGATGTGAAGTTGTGTTGTGGTGAGATAATTTCATGTCCACATAATTGTGTGAGGTTTTTGGTTAAACTGGTGGTGTATTTTTTTTTCATTTTTGTCCCTTGTGTATAGTTGTATAATGCTTGAGTATGATTGTATAATGCTTGAGTATGATTGTATAATGCTTGAGTATGATTGTATAATGCTTGAGTATGGTTGTATGATCCTTAAGTATGGTTGTATGATCCTTAAGTATGGTTGTATGATCCTTAAGTATGGTTGTATGATCCTTGAGTAAGGTTGTATGATCCTTAAGTATGGTTGTATGATCCTTAAGTATGGTTGTATGATCCTTAAGTATGGTTGTATGATCCTTGAGTATGGTTGTATGATCCTTAAGTATGGTTGTATGATCCTTAAGTATGGTTGTATGATCCTTGAGTATGGTTGTATGATCCTTAAGTATGGTTGTATGATCCTTGAGTATGGTTGTATGATCCTTAAGTATGGTTGTATGATCCTTGAGTATGGTTGTATGATCCTTAAGTATGGTTGTATGATCCTTGAGTATGGTTGTATGATCCTTAAGTATGGTTGTATGATCCTTGATATGGTTGTATGATCCTTGAGTATGGTTGTATGATCCTTGAGTATGGTTGTATGATCCTTAAGTATGGTTGTATGATCCTTAAGTATGGTTGTATGATCCTTAAGTATGGTTGTATGATCCTTGAGTATGGTTGTATGATCCTTGAGTATGGTTGTATGATCCTTGAGTATGGTTGTATGATCCTTGAGTATGGTTGTATGATCCTTAAGTATGGTTGTATGATCCTTGAGTATGGTTGTATGATCCTTAAGTATGGTTGTATGATCCTTGAGTATGGTTGTATGATCCTTAAGTATGGTTGTATGATCCTTGAGTATGGTTGTATGATCCTTGAGTATGGTTGTATGATCCTTGAGTATGGTTGTATGATCCTTAAGTATGGTTGTATGATCCTTGAGTATGGTTGTATGATCCTTAAGTATGGTTGTATGATCCTTGAGTATGGTTGTATGATCCTTAAGTATGGTTGTATGATCCTTGAGTATGGTTGTATGATCCTTAAGTATGGTTGTATGATCCTTGAGTATGGTTGTATGATCCTTAAGTATGGTTGTATGATCCTTGAGTATGGTTGTATGATCCTTGAGTATGGTTGTATGATCCTTAAGTATGGTTGTATGATCCTTAAGTATGGTTGTATGATCCTTGAGTATGGTTGTATGATCCTTAAGTATGGTTGTATGATCCTTGAGTATGGTTGTATGATCCTTAAGTATGGTTGTATGATCCTTGAGTATGATTGTATGATGCTTGAGTATGGTTGTATGATCCTTGAGTATGGTTGTATGATCCTTGAGTATGGTTGTATGATCCTTAAGTATGGTTGTATGATCCTTGAGTATGGTTGTATGATCCTTAAGTATGGTTGTATGATCTTGAGTATAGTTGTATGATCCTTGAGTATAGTTGTATGATCCTTGAGCACGACGATACGACACCTGGTTATATCTGTTTTGACCTATGACCCGACCATCAGAGGTCAGGGCAAAGGTTATACCGTCATATCCCAGGGTCACCAGGGGTCACGTCTATCGTAGAACAGTAGACATTGATGTACATGACTATGATGTACACTGTTATGTACAGACTTGAACTAGTGGGCCATCCGGAGCCTCCACAGCAAACGCCTTTTTCAGGGTTGCTGTGGGTATCTGTTGCCATATCAAGGCGGCCAACATACACACACACACACACACACACACACACACACACACTAGCCTAAGCCTCGTGCGTGTGTGTGTGTGTGTGTGTGTGTGTGTGTGTGTTGCTCTCTGAGGATTATCGTGAATTTAACATTTTTCCAGTTCGCGATGTCCCGGATTGACTGTATTTTTTATGTGTGGTTATGAATGGTTGATCAAGTGTTTTACCATACGCGTGCATCATTATAAAATTCTGTTCATTTTGCCAGTGGTGTTAATACCGTACAACGACGTGTTGCACTTGTTGCGAGAGTAGACTGGGTAGACGGAGTGGACGGGGTAGACGGGGTAGACGGAGTGGACGGGGTAGACGGAGTGGAAGGGGTGGATGGAGTGGACGGGGTGGACCGGGTGGACGGGGGACGGGAACAACTGGTTTAAAAAAAAACACACACACACCAACACACGCTTGAAGTGACGTCGTCGTGTTCTATAAGTACGTGTGATCGGGGATTGCTGTGCACACGCCTAGGGTTGTGTGTGTGTGTGTGTGTGTGTGTGAGAGAGAGAGAGAGAGAGAGAGAGACGCCTCGCGTCTCCTGTTGGAGGGAAGAGCTCACGTGGAACCATCGCGCGGTACTGGGAGAAAATGGGTAACAGGCATTGGGGCATCGGGTGCTGGAAAGAAAACGGAAGACGGGAGTATGCCTTAAAAAAAAAAAAAAAACGACACTGGCTGGTATTGGTGAATTTAAATGTAATTACCAAGATTAACAATATCAGTAGAAATCGGGGAGGGAAAGGGGGGGTGGGAACGAATGAATTGTTCCATATGATGGATCAGAAGATCAGGGGAAAAAAAGAAAACGGGAAAATTAGGAAAAAAAAGAAAACGGGAAAATTGGGGTTTGGCTTTAAAGAGGATGGGGTGAGACGCCTGTATATGTACCGTAATTAATTTGATTGTGTGCAGCTGTTTTATTATCTAAATTTTTTTTTTGTTGATTTCTTCGCCATATTGAGTAATCGTTTTCCTGTTTGGGATGGCTTATTCCCCCTCCCTCACCCCCAACAAACCTACCCTGTTAGCCAGTGGCACCAAAAGCCTTCCGTCTCATTAATTCCCTTAGGGCGTCGAGGGTATTAAGGGGAGGGTTGAAGTAGGGGAGGAGGAAGAGGAAGAAGAGGAGGGAAAAGGAAGGGGGGAAACAGGCCTCAGGGCTCGATAGTTTAATGGGAGGTTGAGGGAGGGGGAGGGGTTGAAAATGAGAGGCTCCTACTTTCCTTGAATTACCCTATGGTTCGCTGGTTGAAGGGGGGGGGGGGAGCTGAAAATGCCCCCCCTCTCTTTTATGGGGGGGGGGCAAAGACTATGTTTGCCTCAAGGGCCAGGCCCTGAATCCCCCCATATGCTACTGTCTATCTAAGCATCGCTTCACTACAACCATGTGTCCCTCTTTCCGTCCAATGTGATGTTGTTGCGTCCTCTTCCTCTATTCTACAGGTATTACTTGCTCGCGGGTCGTACCGTCGTGCTCAAGGGTCATGCGGCAGCCGTACTGAAAAGAGCCTAACCTCCCCACATCTTCACCCTTTCCTTATCATTCTCTCCCTTCATCATTTCTGTTCTCTCCCCAATTTTCCTTTACTCCAGCACCCCACACCCCCCCATCCCAGCACCCCACCACACCCCCATCCCAGCACCCCACACCCCCCATCCCAGCACCCCACACCCCCCCTCCCAGCACCCCACCACACCCCCATCCCAGCACCCCACACCCCCCTCCCAGCACCCCGCCCCCTCCCAGCACCCCGCCCCCCTCCCACACGTATGGGTCATGTCTCCCCACCCCTCCACACAACACCAGGGGCTACATGATATTATGTGTTGACTTTCTCTCCCCCCCCACTCTCCTCTCTCTCTCTCTCTCTCTCTCTCTCTCTCTCTCTCTCTCTCTCTCTCTCTCTCTCTCTCTCTCTCTTCCTCCTCCACCTGCGTTGGATTGTGGCCGGGATGATACCGAACCCCCCCCCCACCCAACTTCCCCGTGTGTCGGGCCTTAAAAGAGATAAATCAGTGACAAATACGGTGTGAGATAATGATGTGTTTTTACAGGAGCGTGTGGTTAATTATTATTCATGTGCTGGGTTATATGGGCAGCAGCAGCGGTGGTGGTGGTGGTGAGGGAGGGAGAGAAGAAGGGGGAAGGGGCAAGAAGGGGGAAGAGGGAGGAAAGGGGGAGAAAGGGGCGTTGGGGATTTTTTCGTCTGCCACTGTCACTTTTGCTGTAATACATGATTGATGCTTGTACCACAACATTGCTTCACCCTCCCCCCCTCAGCACACACACACACACACGCACACACACACACGCACACACATACACACACACACACACACACACACACACACGCACACACACACACACACACACACACACACACACACAGACACAGACACACACACATACTCAAAGACAAACACACGGTATTTCTCTCTCTCTCTCTCTCTCTCTCTCTCTCTCTCTCTCTCTCTCTCTCTCTCTCTCTCTCTCTCTCTCTCTCGTCCAAGCAAGGGGTCATTACACCTCCTCTACGACCATTTCATTAACAACTGGCCGTAACCAAGGGTCTGTAATGAGCCCGTTGTTCCCCCCCCCCCCACAGCCCCTCACCCCCACCCATCTACCTCGCCCCCCCTCCCCCTCCCATCCCTCGTTTGGTATTAACCGTTTCCCCTCCTCCCCCCCCAGGATTCACACTTACCGTGTTGGCTTCGTGAATGTCTTTCCAAGCTCTCTCTCTCTCTCTCTCTCTCTCTCTCTCTCTCTCTCTCTCTCTCTCTCTCTCTCTCTCTCTCTCTCTCTCTCTCACTGGTTCAGCGTAAAGGTCTCCGTTGACAGCTTTGACCCTTGAACACGACGATACGACTCTTGAACACGACTGTACGACCCTTGAACACGACGCTACGACCCCATGGGAATGATGGCCTGGCCATTCATCTCAGCTTTCAGGCACGTCAAAAAAGTTCAGACCTTTATACCTACGGGTCGTACCGTCGTGGTCAAGGGTCGTACCGTCGTGCTCAAGGGTCGTACCGTTGTGGTCAAGGGTCGTACCGTCGTGTTCAAGGATCGTACCGTTGTAGTCAAGGATCGTACCGTCGTGCTCAAGGATCGTACCGTCGTACTCAAGGATAGTACCGTCGTGCTCAAGGATTTTACCGTCGTGCTCAAGGGTCGTACCGTTGTGGTCAAGGGTCGCACCGTCGTGCTCAAGAATCGCGCCGCCGTACTCAAGGATCGTACCGCCGTGCTCAAGGATCGTACCGTCGTGCTCAAGGATCGTACCGTCGTGCTCAAGGATCGTACCGTCGTACTCAAGGATCGTACCGTCGTGCTCAAGGGTCGCACCGTCGTGCTCAAGAATCGCGCCGTCGTACTCGAGGATCGTGCCGTCGTGCTCAAGGGTCGTAGCGTCGGGCTGACGGATCGTACCGTTGTTCTCAAGGTCTTATCCGAGCACGGAGTGATCACGCGTTCAGAACAGACCCCCACAAATGCGATCAAACAAATCGTATGTCCACCGCCGATCATCCATGCATGTGAAGGGAATTAACTTTAGGACGAATCCCGCCAATTACCTTCGTAGAACTTCACACACACACACACACACACAACACACACACACAGATTGAGCAAGAATGCGCAAGATTGCGTAAATAAAGTAGCGCGATCCAGATATAATAATAATAAGACATTAACATCATTCTGGTTTTTAGTCTTGTGTTCTCACACACGCCTTAGACAACCTATCTCATCCATCCACTCTATCCAACGCGTTCCTATCCCACTCATCTCTCAGCGTTCTCCTAGCGTCCTTCCCCCCCTCCCAGCGTGTCATTTTTCTGCCCTAATACGAGACCCAGTGTGATGGTTAAACCTAGTCAGCGTGCGGTGTTCAGAGTGTCTTCTGGCAGAGGCGCGCGCATGATCGGACATGAGACTCAACCCCCGCCTAGATAATTGGGTCGTTTAGCAGACCACTAGCATCCGTCCGAGACCGACTCATTCATTGTCTCGTGACTGATCGTCGTCTTAAAAAGATTCATCGTTCAAAGGGCAATTTGTTCAACAGAGACAGTCCATTGCCTGTGGGGGAAAATGGACGAACTCCAGTGAATTATCGCCTATTTATAATGTTTCGTCCTTTTTATTTTTTTTGTGCTTGAGTTGGAGATGATGTGTGAGTATATGAGTTTGTCCTCATAACTCTCAATTTTCTCCTCATAGATTTCCCTCCTTGTCTGGTGATAAATGAGTGCTTTGCTACGTCTCTTCGTTGTATATTAACTGTTATATATTTCTCTCTTTTGTCTCCCCTGATGATGATGTGATTATGACTCGAAAGTGCACTTGGGAACTTATCATCTTTCATTTCCCCTGTGGACTCATAGGAATATGCATATATACACGTAATTCTTTATTTCATTTATGAGGCCTGCTGGGTCATTCAGTTATGTATGGTGATAAGGGATAGTAATGATCGTTTGCTTGCTGCCATTTGACAATGGATAGGTCAAGGGCAAGGCTTGCATATTCCTTGCCATTAACTGTGAGTGATGGCCAACATGGCAGATGGGTCATCTGTGGGCAGGTGGTTTGTTTTGGTGACGTTAAATACACCAGCTGTGGGCAGGTGGTTTGTTGCTTTGACGTTAAATAAACCAGCTGTGGACAAATGGTGCGTTACTGTGAGGTTAAACACACCAAGTTGTGGACAGGTGGTGTGTGTGTGTCACTGTGACGTCGAACAGACCATCTGTGGAGAGATGGTCCGTTACAAAGGCATTCTGGGGACTGGCAACCCCCCCCCCCCCCAAAGCTTGATCGCCTGTAAGAGCTACAAAGTTTAATAGACCATACCGAACCTCTCTCTGTATCCCACTGGGAAATCTCCACATATATGTCACGGAGCTCCGGTAAAAAAAACCCGGGTTCTATCATGTTCTACGGGAACCCACCCACCCCAGCGAACCCACCCACCCACCCCAGCGAACCCACCCACCCCAAGGAACCCACCCATCCCAAGGAACCCACCCACCCCAAGGAACCCACCCACCCCAAGGAACCCACCCACCCCAAGGAACCCACCCACCCCAAGGAACCCACCCACCCCAACCCACCCACCCCAAGGAACCCACCCACCCCAAGGAACCCACCCACCCCAACCCACCCCACCCCAAGGAACCCACCCACCCCAAGGAACCCACCCACCCTAAGGAACCCACCCACCCCAAGGAACCCACCCACCCCAGCGAACCCACCCACCCCAAGGAACCCACCCACCCCAAGGAACCCACCCACCCCAGGGAACCCACCCACCCCACTAAGTATAAGAACGACCAACCACAAGACTTTTTTCTTTGTTGAAAGATTTGAATTAAAGCAACTGTTGTGTGGTTAGCGATTTCGTTTTACATAAACACAGTTACCGAGACTTCTTATTTTTTTTCCTCTCTCTTTTTTTTTTTGAGGGAGACGATGGTATTTGTGCTGGCGAGCCTCCCTTGTGACGGAGGAGGTAGCGGGCCAGTCGTCTTAATCTCCCGGCCATCTCTTCTTACCGTGTGCGAATGATGGGTGTGCCACTCTGCCACTACTGGCCCAAGTTTGGTCTGGCGTAATTTACATGAACTTACCCTCGGCCCGCGATGTAGTGTGTGTGTGTGTGTGTGTGTGTGTGTGTGTGTGTGTTTGACGTATGGAAGGGGATGGTTTCTGTGGCTTAATGATTACCTCTTTGGCTACACCAAGGTGGTGGTGGTAGTGATGACCATCGAGGTAAATGTTGGACGTCCGCATCGCCAGGTTGTGATGGGTCGCCCATGTTTTGTCGCTGAGAGGAGAGCTATGGAGATGTTTCAACGTTGAGAGGGTGGTTGGTGACCTCCTCAGCTCAGAGGCAGCGGGACGTGTTGGTGACCTCAGCTCAGAGGCAGCGGGATGTGTTGGTGACCTCAGCTCAGAGGCAGCTGGCTGGACGTGTTGGTGACCTCAGGTCAGAGGCAGCTGGCTGGATGTGTTGGTGACCTCAGCTCAGAGGCAGCTGGCTGGACGTGTTGGTGACCTCAGGTCAGACGCAGCCAGCTGGCTGGACGTGTTGGTGACCTCAGCTCAGAGGCAGCTGGCTGGACGTGTTGGTGACCTCAGCTTAGAGGTAGCTGGCTGGACGTGTTGGTGACCTCAGCTCAGAGGCAGCCAGCTGGCTGGACGTGTTGGTGACCTCAGCTAGAGGTAGCTGGCTGGACGTGTTGGTGACCTCAGCTCAGAGGCAGCTGGCTGGACGTGTTGGTGACCTCAGCTCAGAGGCAGCTGGCTGGACGTGTTCGTGACCTCAGCTCAGCTGGCTGGACGTGTTGGTGACCTCAGCACGGAGTGTGGAGAGTGAGGCATGTCCTCCAGCACGCCACAGGAGCCCTGGAAGGGTACGAAGTTTCCTCAGCGTTAGAGCCACCGTCGTCCACCACCATCACAGGTGGAGCCAGGTAACGAACGAGGTGGTCAGGTCAGTTCATCAGGTGTAGTAGCGAGGGGGGGGGGGGGGGTAACGGGCGGACCAGACCCGACGCTCGTGTTTAATTAAGATTTACAAGCTACAAGACCCACCACTACCCACCCACCCACCTGACCCACCCAGCACCTTGGGGGGGACCCACCCCCCACCTGACCCACCCAGCACCTGGGGGGGGGACCCACCATCCCCCACCAACATGTGTATTTCATAAGACTTCTCGAGTTCCAGTACCATTACTTTCCAGTATAGGGCTCCAGGCGGGCAAAGGGAAAAAAAAGAAAAAAAAGAACCATTCTAACTATCGCAGATAACGGCCGGTCTCCACTTTGGAATGAGGTGTTCGCAACATTTAAACGTATAGTGTATACCCAATGAAAAAAGAAAAAAAGAAGGGGGCTTTTCGTTGGAGCTGAGTGGAGGATGCTAATGAGCGGGGTATGGAAAAAAAAAAAAAAGACAAAAACATCAACACTTGATAAGAGGTGTCGAAGATGAAGTGTGTGGTTGTTTCTCCGGCCAGTTACAGTCTAGCGCCTCTGGTGGACGTCATGTGGGTGTTGGGAGATGGCAAAGGAGTCCCACAGAACTTCAGAGGTGAGGATGATAAGAGGGGCGCGCTTCTACGACCTCGACGCAAGAATGGGAGTTCAGAGGAAGGAGGAACGGGTTGATGCAAGTCAGGTTAACCAGTGGCGAAGGTGTCTGTGGTCGGCTGGGGCTGAGGAAGGACTCCAGCGAAGGGACAGATTTAGTTCAAAGGGAGCCATTGCCCCCGGAACAGGAGAAGACGAGTCCACAACGAATGGTATGAGAATAGCGTAAAGATGAAAACGACAAGTGGACGGGACGTGTTGATAGACCGGATGAGGAGTTTAACTTTTTGGTAGCTTTGAAATGATTGTTGTCAAGTTATACATAGACACAATCATTTCAGTGAGAGTATGGGTGAAGGGTGCATGGCTAGGGGGTAGGTGGAGGCTAGTATAGAGCGTACAGTGGGTACAATACATCATGGGTGAAGGGTGCATGGCTAGGGGGTAGGTGGAGGCCAGTATAGAGCGTACAGTGGGTACAATACATCATGGGTGAAGGGTACATGGCTAGGGGGTAGGTGGAGGCCAGTATAGAGCGTACAGTGGGTACAATACATCATGGGTGAAGGGTACATGGCTAGGGGGTAGGTGGAGGCCAGTATAGAGCGTACAGTGTGTACAATACACCAACATAGGAGGGTGACAGGTGGGGCCCAAGTGGGACCCCCGTCTCCTTTCAAGAAGGATAGAGAGGTCTAGGATACATGAAATACAGGATAGATAATAACAGGATCGAGTAGATGAGGGCAAAGGACTAAGGGAGAAAGAAAGAGGAAATCCACACTTGAGCTGAAGGTCCGGGGGAAGTTATCACGCCGTGAAGAGGAGGAGGGGTAGGTAGGTAAGGCTGGAGATCCTGGAGGCTGGCCTGAATTGTAACCCATAGAGGAGCTGTACCTGACCGACACAGCCCCCCCCCCCCTCTCTCTCTCTCTCTCTCTCTCTCTCTCTCTCTCTCTCTCTCTCTCTCTCTCTCTCTCTCTCTCTCTCTCAAGTGGAGTTACCTCCCCACCTCGAACATACAGTGCAGTTCTGCCCCACCTAAGTAAAGGATGTTCCTGTATTGGAAGCAGTGTGCAGCACAGTGAAACTGTGAATTGATTTGAATTGATTCCTTCCTTACGCAACAAACCCGATGAGGACAGAATACGAGAAATTGAGTTTGCTCTCCCTAAACCAGAGGCGTCTCCGAGGCAAGTTGGATAGAATGCTTTGAAATACCTAAAGGATTCAAGAACGTCTGTCGGAAGTTTCTTTGCAGTCACGCCAGCACTACTAACGAGAGGAAATGGACTAATGCTTGCAGGTCACCGAGTTGAACGGGATTGCACGAAGTATCTATTTACCAGCAACGTTACTGACGCATGGCATAAGCTCCCAGAGCACGTTCAAGCACAACTGTTGATATCTTCAAAGTTAGACTTGATCATTATTTGTCACTCTCCGGTACTGTATTATTCTTTTAATCAGTCATCATACCATACTGGTGTATTCTTTTAATCAGTCATCATACCATACTGGTGTATTCTTTTAATCAGTCATCATACCATACTGGTGTATTCTTTTAATCAGTCATCATACCATACTGGTGTATTCTTTTAATCAGTCATCATACCATACTGGTGTATTCTTTTAATCAGTCATCATACCATACTGGTGTATTCTTTTAATCAGTCATCATACCATACTGGTGTATTCTTTTAATCAGTCATCATACCATACTGGTGTATTATGCTACTTCCTCAGCCGCTGATCTCGCCCGGGACAATATTGATAGCCCCGTGTCGGCTGCTTTAAGTGAACAAGAGCGAATTATTGTATCATTTTTCCACATCAAGAGCAATATAGACATGATAAGTCGCGAGGCTGGAGCTAAAAGATTATCCTTACTACTGTCTTTGTGACAAGAAGTGAAGGGATGCATGGCTTTGGTGATGGAATGCATGACATATTCATTCTACCTTATGACTTTCCCATAAACCTTTCCTTCAGGCTTGTCCATCCTGCAAGGTATTTTATTCTATATGTTTTCCATCCGACGTGTTGCCGGAGGGGGGGAGGAGGGTCGAGAGTGGGAGTGGAGGGTCGAGGGGGGAGAGAGAGAGAAAGAAAGAAGAGAGAGAGAGAGAGAGAGAGAGAGAGAGAGAGAGAGAGAGAGAGAGAGAGAGAGAGAGAGAGAGAGCCTTCACTTTGCTATCCATTTCTTCTACTCCTTTTAAGGGCAACTGCCTCTGTTTTTTTGTATAGTGTTAAGGCCAGACCACCCTGCTTTGACCTTGGGGTCTGTGTGGTCTGTATAACTCTCTCTCTCTCTCTCTCTCTCTCTCTCTCTCTCTCTCTCTCTCTCTCTCTCTCTCTCTCTCGCACAACTAAGATCCACAGCAGAATCCAATCTGCTGGTTTGCCGAAGCTGTGTATGTGTTCGTGTGTAGTGTGTGTTCGTGTGTAGTGTGTGTATGTGTGTGTGTGTTCGTGTGTAGTGTATATGTGTGTGTGTGTGTGTGTGTGTGTGTGTGTGTGTGTGTGTGTGAAGAGCACCCTCGGAACTCCATGATGTTCGAGTGGTTGGTCTGTAGCCACCATCAGTATCAACCCGTGGCCTTCCTCCCCCCCACGCGCGCGTCTCTACGAGCCGACCAGCACAACACAACAACCCGCTATGAATTATCAATGAGCTGACTAATTGACAAGCCAGGCAAGCTGTTCTCCGACGCTACCCGGCATTGACATGTAGGGGCGGGCCTCTCATACAAAATGCATGGCGCTCTAGACCTTACCGAGGACTTGGAGTGTGTGTGTGTGTGTGTGTGTGTGTGTGTGTGTGTGTGTGTGTGTTATGGAGGGGTTAGGCGGATCGCGTTCTAAGCCCGTGTTCATATCGAACGCTACAGCGCACCCAGGGTGGCGTTCATCCCGGTGATGTGACTTGGGTGTTCACCTCGACGACGACCCCTTCCCTCCCCCTTCCCTCCACCTTTCCCTCCACCTTCCCTCCACCTTCCCTCCCCCTTCCCTCCACCTTCCCTCCCCCTTCCCTCCACCTTCCCCTTCCTCCACCTCCCCCCTCCTCCCCCCAGTAACGCTAAGGAGATGGTAATGATGATGACGCTGTTCAGCTTGATGCCGAGGCTGTCCCCAGCTCAGCTTGACTTTACGATCGTGTTCAGCTTGATGCCATGGCTGTCCTCAGCTCAGCTTGACTTTACGATCGTGTTCAGCTTGATGCCAAGGCTGTCCTCAGCTCAGCTTGACTTTACGATCGTGTTCAGCTTGATGCCATGGCTGTCCTCAGCTCAGCTTGACTTTACGATCGTGTTCAGCTTGATGCCAAGGCTGTCCTCAGCTCAGCTTGACTTTACGATCGTGTTCAGCTTGATGCCATGGCTGTCCTCAGCTTGACGCTAAAACTGTGATCAGCTTGACGCTAACACTATCATCATCTTAACGCTAAAGCTTTGTTCATTAGCTTTGACTGTTTTCAGCTTGACTCTGAGACTGCGTTCAGCTTGGCCCTAAGTCTCTGTTCAGCTTAACTTTAAATCTGTGTTCAGGCCTTAGACTGTGTATCATTCCACTTCTACTTCTTCTTCTACTACTACTACTACTACTACTACTACTACTACTACTACTACTACTGCTGCTGCTGCTGCTGCTACTACTGCTACTCCTACTTCTACTACTACTTCTACTACTACTGCTACTGCTACTACCACTACTACTACCACCACTACTACTACTACAACTACTACTACTACTACAGGATCCATTCTGCTCTACACTGCTCGTAGATTCTTTTTTTAAAGGCTTCTGGTCACGTTCCAGAGACTACCAGTTCGTTGTAGGCCGCAGTGGATGACGTAAAAAGACTGGCCTTGACACTGGTCTGGAACGCATACTGGAAGTCTGAGCTGGAAAGCAGTGGAGATTCCATCACCTTGAAAGGGTAGTGTTTCTTCTTTCTTTCCACTGGAAATACGGTCTGGAAAGCTGTGGAGATTCCACCACCTTGAAAGGGTAGTGTTTCTTCTTTCTTTCCACTTGAAATACAATCTGGAAAGCAGTGGAGATTCCACCACCTCGAAAAGGGTAGTGTTTCTTCTTTCTTTCCACTGGAATTGCGATCTGGAAAGCAGTGGGGATTCCACTACCTCGAAAGGGTAGCGTTTCTTCTTTCCACTAGAAATACGATCTGGAAAGCAGTGGAGATTCCACCACCTTGAAAGGGTGCTGTTTCTTCTTTCTTTTCACTGGAAGTCTGATCTGGAAAGCAGTGGGGATTCCACTACCCCGAAAGGGCAGCATTTCTTCTTTCTTTCCGCTGGAAGTCTGATCTGGAAAGCAGTGCAGATCCCACAAACCTGTCAGAGTGGTGTTTCTTCTTCGTTTCCACTGGAAATACGATCTGGAAGGCCTGGCGGATCCCACTGACTTGGCAGGGTATTATCGCTGCCCTGTTTCCAGTGGAAGCCGGCCGAAGCGGAGATCCAGGAGAGAGAGAGCTTTACGGAAGACTTTATTTTTTGGTGAGTTCGTCTGTGTTCGATCAGTCTGTTTGTGGTGAGGGGAGATGGTGGGAAGGGGGATGGGGAAAGGGGGATGGGAAGCTCATCATTGGGAGTATGATAGAGAGGTTAGACAACTGGGGAGGGAGGGAGAGAGAGAGAGAGAGTGTGGCGATTGAGCGAGGAGGGGAGGATAAGGCAATCATGAACGTCTGCATCCGTCTCTCTCTCTCTCTCTCTCTCTCTCTCTCTCTCTCTCTCTCTCTCTCTCTCTCTCTCTCTCTCTCTCTCTCTCAAACGGCCCGAAGAGCCCTGGAAGGCAGCAGATCCAGTCTTCAGCTGGGGTTTTTACGCGGTCATGACGGGCTGGCTTCCCCCCAGCAAGACTGGAGAGAGAGAGAAAGAAAGAGAGAGAGAGAGAGAGAGAGAGAGAGAGAGAGAGAGAGAGAGAGAGAGAGAGAGAGAGAGAGAGATTCCTCGCTAACCCGGAGACGAAACGTCCGCATAAGCGCTAGGGAAAGGAGGTGGGTAAGGTGGGCTACGTGGCCCGACGACCCCCCCCCCTCCCTCTCTCTCTCTCTCTCTCTCTCTCTCTCTCTCTCTATCTATCTATCTATCTTTCTCTCTCTCTCTCTTACTGATACGATCCCCAAGTCAGTCATGGATTCCAGATCTGGAAAGCGTATCAGTCAAGAGCCGATGGGATCCCTCGTCCTGGACCCCGTGACCCAACTGGCCTGGAAAGGATCCAGTGGTGTGTCGCTGCTGGAATTCCTCTGTGATGTTTTTGATAACGGGGATGTTGTGGCACAGATGATGATGGTGTGAGGAAGGAGGAGGGGAGGGAGGGAGAGTCGTGATGGTATAAAGAGGGAGGGAGAGTATTGATGGTATAAAGAGGGAGGGAGGGAGGGGGAGTAGTGATGGTGAGGCACAGATCATGATGGTATAAGAAGGGAGGGAGGGAGAGTAGTGATGGAGTGCTCTACAAACACCACTCCTCATGAGGTTTATAGCTTCACTCAGAATCCTAATTGATCGGTTCCATTTTATAAAGTTATCGGCGTGGGTCATCGGCGAAGTTATCGGCTAAGATATCGGCATGGGTCCCTTCAGCGTGGGCCTCTGCCTCACGGACCACAGTGGGGGCCAGGACTAAAGCTATATGTAAACAAATAAACCGATAAATGAATAAAAAAAACAATTGGTTCATTTCGCCTCCCCCTCTCGGCTGAAATCATACACTCGCGCCAGTGCAGAATGATGGGGGGGGGGGTCATATTGGGTCAAATTGGAAACCAGTGAAGAGTTAATCACATGAGAACCGAAAATCAAGGCTGGGGACTGGCTAATTACCCTACGCCCCGGGTAAACACATGAGTTAGGTCTATATAGGACAGGAAATTTTACAAGGCAAATTCAGTGGTTTATGCTTGCATGTATTTTAGTGGTGATTACAGGACCATTAAGTGATTGTAAAGTACACATGGGTAGGATTGCTCTGTGATGCTGTAGTCGACTTATGTAGTAAATGGTGAGCATTAGTGTATGTGTGTGTGTGTGTGTGTATGTGTGCGTGTGTGTGTGTGTCCATCACTGTATCTTATACCTGTAAGTACCAGGGCCAGTTCAGCATTACCAGGCTCATCATAATACTAGGCATCTTACCTGAGTGGTACCTGACCCAATTACCTCCATGCCCTAAGCATTGCACTCCACCTTCACTTGACCTGACCTTACCCACAGTTGTATGACCTGACCTTCACTAAGACTCACCCTGACCCAGGCCCAGCATTCACCTCTTCCACCTTAGCTTGTTTAGATTTCCTCTTAGTATTCATAGAGCCACCTCACCATTACCCGTCTTATACCAGTATGGAAGTAATTTGAAGCCCATTTTGACCTTGTGAACGACACCTGACCCATCTACACACGAGCTACGTCTTTTGTCTCATTCTTGTGTCTCCCCTGACGATGTGATCATTACACGAAAGTGCACTTGGGAACTTATCGTATTTCGTTTTCCTCGTAGTTATATGCATACACTAACCTAACCCATTTAAGCATTATGCTACCCAATTGAGCATGGCCTCCTCCGGCTCAGCATATCCTGACACACCTCAGCATTTACCCATCCCATTACCTCAGTCGCGCCAGCATGATCTAACGCACTCAAATCTTTATCTTTTCTTTACCTTACAGGTAAGTGAATGCCTGCCCTGCCCTCGGAGAAGAAGCCTGGCGCTACACCACAAAGGTAAGTAACAGCATTTCACAGATTTCGAAAACTTATGCTCCGGTAAACAGGTTTTCCCCCTGAGGATCCCAAACTCTTTACTCGCCATGTTCCACGTTTCAGAAGTACTTGATCTTCTTGACGCCTTCAGTTATCGCACACTGTAGTGCAGCGGGAGGGTGTTTCGATCTCTGGTTATCTTGCGAAGCGAGAGACGGAGGGAGTGTTAGGTGGAGTACAGGATGAAGAGAAAGAGATAGATTGATCACCTGGGGTGAAGGGGTGGTTTCTAGATTGATCACCTGGGGTGAAGGGTGGTTTCTAGATTGATCACCTGGGGTGAGGGGTGGTTTTTAGATTGATCACCTGAGGTGAAGGGTGGTTTTTAGATTGATCACCTGGGGTGAAGGGTGGTTTCTAGATTGATCACCTGGGGTGAAGGGTGGTTTCTAGATTGATCACCTGGGGTGAGGGGTGGTTTCTAGATTAATCACCTGGGGTGAGGGGTGGTTTCTAGATTAATCACCTGGGGTGAAGGGTGGTTTCTAGATTGATCACCTGGGGTGAAGGGGTGGTTTCTAGATTGATCACCTGGGGTGAAGGGTGGTTTCTAGATTGATCACCTGGGGTGAGGGGTGGTTTCTAGATTGATCACCTGGGGTGAAGGGTGGTTTCTAGATTGATCACCTGGGGTGAAGGGTGGTTTCTAGATTGATCACCTGGGGTGAGGGGTGGTTTCTAGATTGATCACCTGGGGTGAAGGGGTGGTTTCTAGATTGATCACCTGGGGTGAGGGGTGGTTTCTAGATTGATCACCTGGGGTTGAAGGGTGGTTTCTAGATTGATCACCTGGGGTGAGGGGTGGTTTCTAGATTGATCACCTGGGGTGAAGGGGTGGTTTTTAGATTGATCACCTGGGGTGAAGGGGTGGTTTCTAGATTGATCACCTGGGGTGAAGGGGTGGTTTCTAGATTGATCACCTGGGGTGAAGGGGTGGTTTCTAGATTGATCACCTGGGGTGAAGGGGTGGTTTTTAGATTGATCACCTGGGGTGAAGGGGTGGTTTCTAGATTGATCACCTGGGGTGAAGGGGTGGTTTCTAGATTGATCACCTGGGGTGAAGGGGTGGTTTCTAGATTGATCACCTGGGGTGAAGGGTGGTTTCTAGATTGATCACCTGGGGTGAAGGGTGGTTTCTAGATTGATCACCTGGGGTAAAGGGTGGTTTCTAGATTGATCACCTGGGGTAAAGGGTGGTTTCTAGATTGATCACCTGGGGTGAGGGGTGGTTTCTAGATTAATCACCTGGGGTGAGGGGTGGTTTCTAGATTGATCACCTGGGGTGAAGGGTGGTTTCTAGATTGATCACCTGGGGTAAAGGGTGGTTTCTAGATTGATCACCTGGGGTGAGGGGTGGTTTTTAGATTGATCACCTGGGGTGAGGGGTAGTTTCTAGATTGATCACCTGGGGTGAAGGGTGGTTTCTAGATTGATCACCTGGGGTGAGGGGTAGTTTCTAGATTGATCACCTGGGGTGAAGGGTGGTTTCTAGATTGATCACCTGGGGTGAAGGGTGGTTTCTAGCTTGATCACCTGGGGTGAGGGGTGGTTTCTAGATTGATCACCTGGGGTGAAGGGTGGTTTCTAGATTGATCACCTGGGGTGAAGGGTGGTTTCTAGCTTGATCACCTGGGGGTGAGGGGTGGTTTCTAGATTGATCACCTGGGGTGAAGGGTGGTTTCTAGATTGATCACCTGGGGTGAGGGGTGGTTTCTAGATTGATCACTTGGGGTGAGGGGTGGTTTCTAGATTGATCACCTGGGGTGAGGGGTGGTTTCTAGATTGATCACCTGGGGTGAGGGGTGGTTTCTAGCTTGATCACCTGGGGTGAGGGGTGGTTTCTAGATTGATCACCTGGGGTGAGGGGTGGTTTCTAGATTGATCACCTGGGGTGAGGGGTGGTTTCTAGATTGATCACCTGGGGTGAGGGGTAGTTTCTAGATTGATCACCTGGGGTGAAGGGTGGTTTCTAGATTGATCACCTGGGGTGAAGGGTGGTTTCTAGCTTGATCACCTGGGGTGAGGGGTGGTTTCTAGCTTGATCACCTGGGGTGAGGGGTGGTTTCTAGCTTGATCACCTGGGGTGAGGGGTGGTTTCTAGATTGATCACCTGGGGTGAAGGGTGGTTTCTAGCTTGATCACCTGGGGTGAGGGGTGGTTTCTAGCTTGATCACCTGGGGTGAGGGGTGGTTTCTAGATTGATCACCTGGGGTGAGGGGTGGTTTCTAGATTGATCACCTGGGGTGAGGGGTGGTTTCTTAATGGTTCTCCCTCGCTGGAAGGAAGTGTTAATTGCTGATCGAGGATGAAGAATGTTGCGCGGGTTGGGCGCTACCGGATCCTGGGTGGTGAAGGAGGCTTCTTTGGGCGTCCAAGTGATGGGAGAAGGAAAGTTTGGTCCTTTGGGCTAAGGAAGGTCGGGTGTCGGTCCCTGTGGTAGGTAAAGGTCAAAATCTGGGCAGTGTAGAGGTACTAGAAAAGAAAGAAGAAAACGGGTTTTTAAACCATTGTGTTTTCCATTTTCCTTTCAGTGTGTTGTGGTGGTGGGGGGAGGGGGCGAATGGCCTGACACCCACACTTGTCTCCGAGGTAGACCTTTTAACGACCAATCTACAGCCACCTTTTCATAACTGGCAGTTTACTCACGTCCTCGTTAGCTCCTCCTGGTATTTAGAAGAAAAAAAAAAAAGGAGAGAAAAAAAAATAAACCCATTGCGTAGTGTATTTCTCTCCCGAAGAATTTGATTGGCTGCAGCGTGTTATGCTGACCAATATAATAGATCGTTCGATAATCCGGAATTAAAGGTATGACGTGTTACGTATTGTTCCGTGTCTGTGTGTGTGTGTGTGTGTGTGTGTGTGTGTGTGTGACGAACTACTGCTGGTGGCGATGATGTTGATGTTGTTAGTGTCGGGTTAAGCCTCGTGTTTACAACGTGATGTGGACAGGAATCACACATGTAAACTCTCGGTTTATAGTTTCATTTTAGCTGGGTGACACAGGATTGTTCAGTCCCAATATTGTAGTTCAGTTGGCATCACTTAGTGGACTACAGCACGGGTTGGAGAGGTGAGGGAGGAATGTAGACCCTTCTGCATGTTGTGTGAGATGTATTTGAGGATGTTGGAGGGGTAAGGGAGAATGTAGACCCTTCTGCATGTTGTGGGAGATGTATTTGAGGGTGTTGGAGGGGTGAGGGAGAATGTAGACCCTTCTGCATGTTGTGGGAGATGTATTTGAGGGTGTTGGAGGGGTAAGGGAGAATGTAGACCCTTCTGCATGTTGTGGGAGATGTATTTGAGGGTGTTGGAGAGGTGAGGGAGAATGTAGACCCTTCTGCATGTTGTGGGAGATGTATTTGAGGGTGTTGGAGGAGTGAGGGAGAATGTAGACCCTTCTGTTTTGTTGTGGAAGAAGTACTAGGTATAGGGTGTTGGAGGAGTAAGAGAGATTAAACACCTCCCTATCTTGTAGGAGATGTGTAACTTCCAGGGTTGTGGAAGGGTGAGGGAGAACAGAGATAAGAGAGGTCAAGGGTGGTGTCTACAGGGAGCAGACGGGAGGGTGAACAGGGAGACGTTTAACATATAGGGAGGAATGGGGGAAATGGGATGCCAGGGGTACGATGTAGGGAGATGTATGAGGGAAGAGTGAGGAATGAGGATGGCTAATGGGAGGGAGGGAGTGTGTGTGTGTGTGTGTGTGTGTGTGTGTGTGTGTGTGTGTGTGTGTGTGTGAGCAAGGAAGGGGTCATTCATTTCACAACTTTATATGTTAGTCGTACATAGCCAAGAACCTCTCCAGGTCAGGGTGAAGGGTGTATAATTTGGCTAAAGGGGAGGTGAAGGGAAGGATGCAGTTAAACACACACACACACACACACACACACACACACACACACACACACACACACATATACAGACGCGCGCGCGCGCGTCCAGCAACGTAAGGAGAGGACGCGATCTGTCATCTGTCAAGTGTTGGTGGACGACGCCTTGATGGAAGGGTAAAAGTGTGTTGACTACCGATCAATAAATCTTTGGCCACTCGGTGACACAGCACCAGGTGAGGGGTGGATCAGGGAGGCCCTTGTGTGGTGCTGAGGGGTGGGGGGGGGGAGAGGAGGGAGAGATAGGACGATGAAGGAAGGGGAGAGAGAGAGAGAGAGAGAGAGAGAGAGAGAGAGAGAGAGAGAGAGAGTTGGCTTTCATGATGGAGAGTTTTTTTTGGTTTTATTTGTCTTTTGCTTTGCATTATGAGAACATCTATACTCCCGACGGAGCCGCCCACCATCATTTACTCACCATAGGTTACTCACCATCATTTACTCACCATCATTTACTCACCATAGGTTACCCTTTATAGGTTACCCACCATCATTTACTCACCATCGGTTTTGACCACCACTGGTTACCCAACGTCATTTACTCACCATAGGTTACCCATTATGTGTTACCCACCATCATTTACTCACCATCATTTACTCACCATCGGTTCTGACCACCACTGGTTACCCACCATGAGTTTCCCGGATGTCTGTGTGTGCGCATGACATTCGAAGTTGACAGCGAAGGTTTCCTCAAGTCTCCTCCGTGTGTCCTCTCCCCAGTCCTCTACACTGGTGCTGGGGGAGGGAGAGGGGAGGGAAGGGGGAGGAGGTGAGGGAGGACACCACTGGCGGCTTCCCACCCACTCCCCTCCCCCTGGTGAGGGGAGGTAACTCTCCACTGTGCCACACAGAGGAGGCAGCCAGGGGGAAAATGACCTCTAGATACGTACGCTTCGCTGCGCCCCCTCCCCTCCCCACCTCTCCCCCTCCCCTCACCTCCCCTCCCCGGGCAATCCTGGGGAGCGCTGAAACACATCATTCCCTTCTCTTTCTCTCTCTCTCTCTTGTCAAAAGGAAATCTGCCTTTTCTCGGAGGAGGAAAGGAAGGGAAGGACTGCACACGCGAAAGGGGACGGGATGGGGAGACTGCACAACGGCGGAAAGGGGTGGAGGGTGAGAGTGGGGAATGGAGGAACTGGCGGGTGGAGGAAGTTAGGGATGTGCGTAGCCTTCTGAACATCTCATTGCTTTTTTTACGTTGTAAGAAAAGAATGGTTGTTCTACCTTACTGAAGGTAAGAGAATAGCCCTCCCTAACGCCCTCTGTTAAGGTAACAATAGCTCTTACCTTCCTGAAGGGAAAAGAGTAGCCTCCCCACTGCCCATGTGAACTTACCTTGTAAGGTAACAATAGGTATTAGTCTGACAAATTATCCTTTAATTCAGCGTATATGTTTGTCGTTTATATACAAGCTAGATGGTAGGTGGAGGCCAGTATAGAGCGTACAGTGGGTACAATACATCATGGGTGAAGGGTACATGGCTAGGGGGTAGGTGGAGGCCAGTATGGAGCGTACAGTGGGTACAATACATCATGGGTGAAGGGTACATGGCTAGGGGGTAGGTGGAGGCCAGTAGAGAGCGTACAGTGGGTACAATACATCATGGGTGAAGGGTACATGGCTAGGGGGTAGGTGGAGGCCAGTAGAGAGCGTACAGTGGGTACAATACATCATGGGTGAAGGGTACATGGCTAGGGGGTAGGTGGAGGCCAGTATAGAGCGTACAGTGGGTACAATACATCATGGGTGAAGGGTACATGGCTAGGGGGGTAGGTGGAGGCCAGTATAGAGCGTACAGTGGGTACAATACATCATGGATGAAGAGTACATGGCTAGGGGGGTAGGTGGAGGCCAGTATAGAGCGTACAGTGGGTACAATACATCATGGATGAAGAGTACATGGCTAGGGGGGTAGGTGGAGGCCAGTATAGAGCCTCCAGCGGGTATACAATATCAAGGGAATCACCAATAACACCAGGTGCATTAGTTCGTCCAGAGCCACTGGCTACTGGCGCCAGCTGGCAGAACCTTCTGTAACACAGACATGAACAGATATAACAGATACTTCTCTTCGTATTAAGTAAGAGGAATGTGATTCAGTTCTTCAAACTCAAGGTCTGATCCTGCATTCTGTATAAATTGGATGTCGTTTGTCTGAACAGGTCTTCCTAAGTTGATTTTATGATACCGGATCTTCCCTGTGAATCTTCACCACGTGAGGCCACAACAATCCATCGTCTCTTTTACGAATCTGGTCGGAAACTCCATGACCGGCAGACGTATATGTATATATTTATATATACGTCTTCGAGACGGAGCGACTTCACATAACCAGTTTAATGAGACTTTTAAAATACCCAACGAAGAATATGAGTGTCGGTAATACCTTCGCCTTATCTGTGGAGGAGGTCGACTGGGAAAAAAAAAAAAGAAAGACGATTTAAAAGTGTTGGATGATAATGGAAGAGTTGATTCTGAGATGAGAATTCCCTCTCGACGGGTGATGACTTGTGGTCATTGCTGGGGCTGTAAAGACGTTTTGCATACTCGTCAGGCGACGATAGAAAGACGCAGAAAAGCTCTTAAAGAACAAACTGAAGAAATAGAGGTTTTCTTATGTATTTGATGCATTGAAGACCTCCCAAAGACGTGTTAAAATGCTCCTTCTGGTGATCAGGTGAGTGGGATCATCACCTCCATTGTAGGTGGTCTGGGAGCTTGAAGCTCAGCTGGTTGAGATCGTTCTGGCATCAGCACCCGACGCCAGCTGGTTCCCCCGAACAAATGATGTAGTTGTCTTGGTGATGATAAAAGGCGCTTAGGTATTTTGACACGGCTCTTGCTTCCCGCGGGCCGAGAACCTGTATTGGGGAAGAAGAAGAAGAAGAAGAAGAAGAAGAAGGAGAAGAAGAAGAAGAAGAAGAAGAAGAATATCCAGTGTGTGAACTGATGATATATGAGAGGGAGTCGTGGGGACGTTTTATAATTCCACCTTTAGTTCGGCAAAGGGAAAATACATTTACTGATAAGTGGAAGGACATTATATACATGCACACACACACACACACACAGAGAGAGAGAGAGAGAGAGAGAGAGAGAGAGAGAGAGAGAGAGAGAGAGAGAGAGAGAATGACTCTCTGCTTCAACGTGTTGGTCTTGGAATTACCTTGTACACCTGAAGGAGTTGGTTCAAGATTTTCCGATTATAAGTTCACGTTGACGTCTTCTTGACCTCGAGAACCCCATCAAATCTGTCTAGACTGGTTAAATTCTTTCAAATAAAGGTTAGTAGATTTATTCATTTATGAATATATTTGTTTTTTATGAGGCACTCCTTCCCCAAAAATGTAAAAACTCATGAATGATTTATATATATATATATATATATATATATATATATATATATATATATATATATATATATATATATATAAGGGATATGACAGCAACTTATGTAAAGAGAACTGGAGACTGGGGACTAAAGAATGCATCTGACAGCCACTGATGTGAACAGAACCAGAGACTAGGGGGTTAAGACCTGCAAAGGCCGGAGGAATAGCTGTTCAGCTCTTGGACAGGATTACGCTCCTCTTCCAAAAGGGGACCCGACTTGCTAGGCAGCGAAATGATTGAGGAGACATGCTCCCCTTTACCCCTTGCTAGCAAGCATTCACTCGTGAGTTCCAGGCGAAAGGTAAAAGGAGGATTTATGGAGACAGATAGACAGAGGACACCGAGAGCGGAAACATCCAAGCAAAGGAGTTATCATATCTGATCCCATACAAAGAGAATGCTGGATCGTCCAGCGGTGTTGGGGGGAGGAGAGTGTGTTGCGAGCGGCAGCGGGAAGGGGGAGGGGGTCTCCGGATCATGGAAAGGTAATCTGAAACCTTCCTCAGTGTAGGGAAACTGCTGCAGAATACATCAGACATCTTCAGGAAGTGTATCATCGGTAGCCTTGAAATGGCGAGATGCGCGTCCAGACGCTAAGGCTGGAAAGGGGCATCGCGTCCAGAAAAACCTAAGGCTGGAAACCTTTATGACGAAGAAGTCGTGTTTGTGTGTTTAGGCTTCGCGAGAACTCTTTCCTGATCTGTTTGTGAAAAGTGGTCAGTCACCTGTTTAACAACACAAAAAAAGGTGTTCAAACTCGAGGAACTGGAAAGCCACTGAAAGGCATCAGTAGATGAATGCATATTCTACTCTTTAACAGAGAACCGAATTGCTTCCAGTATGTCTGGTGAATAGATTGTGGTAGAACACATACTGGAAGATCTGGAAATTGTGTCCAAATAGATCATGAAAACAATTTCCCGATTTCCAGAAGGACCACTTTTTGATTTAACTTGATTTATCAATTCAACATTTTATTTAATTTTTCATTGTCATCATTGCTATCTTTTGTGGGGTAGAGATTTCCAAAACTTTGTTGAAAAGTGTTTAAGATCTGTGATAAGCCTCGCGTTTCCAATCTTCTTGTGGACCACAAACAGTCGAATAGAGACTGTGTGGATTACTGGTTCGATTGTGTGTGTCTTTTGTTTCATATACGGACACCTGACACTGGTATATCTCGGATGTCTGGTCACGTAGCCAAAAAGCTGGGAGCGGGGGAAACTGCCCCATATCCTTGATCCAGCGACGTGGTTGACCTCAGTATGTAGGATTTAGTAGGAGTAGGTAGGATGGCTGTCCTTCAATAGTGTTTGAGGAAAAGAAAACCCTTTTTATTATGCCATTAGACTAGATCTTAATTCTTTATTCTACCACTTCAGCTGAGGAGTTCAAAGTGACTGAAAACAAGAATCTGAGATTTCGAATCTTCCAGGAATGCTTAAAGTGGTTCCAGTTCTACTTTTGCAGTCTCGATGTCTCCCGTAGGCTTGAGGTCGCTGCGGGGTTTTAGGGTTAAACTCTCTCTTTATAACTGATTCTGGCGGGAGGGCGAAAAGGGAATTAGGGTTAAAGGTATAGAGTTTGTAAGGGTTTTCGTTTACCTCCCTTGGGACATTCGGGCGCCCCCTTCTCTACGCTCCTCACTGTAGAGGGAGGGAATAATTCAGGGGTCACCTGACATCCCCGTCTCACTCCACGCTGTAGACTGGGGATAATTCAGGTGACGGTAAATGACAGAAGACTGAGCCGATGATGTCTGTACCCACAGCAGTACCTGCCATGCTGTTGGAGTTCGACACATCTGAAGAGGAATGATGTTGCTTTATGCTTGTGGGTAGAGTTGTAGCACGGCGACCCACCACCTCCTCCTCTTCCTCCTGCAGTCAGGGTTGGGGTTGGTGGAGGTCTCTTTACCTCCCTTGTGACTCCCTGTTACTAAAATATCTCGACAGCTTTCGGACAGTTGGAATCACTTGATAAGGTAAATCTCCCGTGATGTAAGGAATTCCCCCAAAAGGAAAGTGCTCCTACCTTAAAGGATTCCCCAAAAGGAAACTGTTCATAGCCTAAAGGATTCCCCAAAAGGAAACTGTTCCTACCCTAAAAGAAATTATAATCAGAGTTGGGTTTTTCAGATCCGGCGGTCTCGTATGATAGAGTAGACTGGGAGAAGAAGGATGGGAATATCTGCTCCTCACAGTAAAACCTACTTTAGAATTCTCTCCCATCGCCTAAGATAATCCAGCGGTCTTGATATCATGAACGAAGGGGCTGCGAGTAGTAGAATATAGATGGTTTTCCAGCACCATCCTGGATTGTAGAGCAGGTAGATGAGGGTCGCCAACACACACACACACACACACACACACACACACACACACACACACACTCACACACACACACACACACACATACACCACCGGATTCTTCGCTGCTGGAATGTTTCAGAAGATTAAAACCTTTGATATGTATACCTGGATGAAGACGTCTCTAAGGTAGTGGTGTCATATTTTTTTCAATCATTGTCGCCTTTAGTGTTGTCCAATTCCACTTTGATCCCAGGTTCGTTTTTGTGCCTGATATGAGCCAGTTGCTATTATGACCTATCCAGTTCTGCAGTATCTCATCTGTGTATTATTTTCTTTACAGTCGAATGGCTGCCTGAATTCAATAAACCGTTCCGTTATCATTATCATAACCGTGATTATTATCATTTATTATTATTATTATTATTATTATTATTATCATTATTATTATTATTATTATTATTGTCATTATTATTTTTTTTTTTTTTTTATACTTTGTCGCTGTCTCCCGCGTTTGCGAGGTAGCGCAAGGAAACAGACGAAAGAAATGGCCCAACCCCCCCCCCCCATACACATGTACATACACACGTCCACACACGCAAATATACATACCTACACAGCTTTCCATGGTTTACCCCAGACGCTTCACATGCCTTGCTTCAATCCACTGACAGCACGTCAACCCCTGTATACCACATGACTCCAATTCACTCTATTTCTTGCCCTCCTTTCACCCTCCTGCATGTTCAGGCCCCGATCACACAAAATCTTTTTCACTCCATCTTTCCACCTCCAATTTGGTCTCCCTCTTCTCCTCGTTCCCTCCACCTCCGACACATATATCCTCTTGGTCAATCTCTCCTCACTCATTCTCTCCATGTGCCCAAACCATTTCAAAACACCCTCTTCTGCTCTCTCAACCACGCTCTTTTTATTTCCACACATCTCTCTTACCCTTACGTTACTTACTCGATCAAACCACCTCACACCACACATTGTCCTCAAACATCTCATTTCCAGCACATCCATCCTCCTGCGCACATCTCTATCCATAGCCCACGCCTCGCAACCATACAGCATTGTTGGAACCACTATTCCCTCAAACATACCCATTTTTGCTTTCCGAGATAATGTTCTCGACTTCCACACATTTTTCAAGGCTCCCAAAATTTTCGCCCCCTCCCCCACCCTATGATCCACTTCCGCTTCCATGGTTCCATCCGCTGACAGATCCACTCCCAGATATCTAAAACACTTCACTTCCTCCAGTTTTTCTCCATTCAAACTCACCTCCCAATTGACTTGACCCTCACCCCTACTGTACCTAATAACCTTGCTCTTATTCACATTTACTCTCAACTTTCTTCTTCCACACACTTTACCAAACTCAGTCACCAGCTTCTGCAGTTTCTCACATGAATCAGCCACCAGCGCTGTATCATCAGCGAACAACAATTGACTCACTTCCCAAGCTCTCTCATCCCCAACAGACTTCATACTTGCCCCTCTTTCCAGGACTCTTGCATTTACCTCCTTTACAACCCCATCCATAAACAAATTAAACAACCATGGAGACATCACACACCCCTGCCGCAAACCTACATTCACTGAGAACCAATCACTTTCCTCTCTTCCTACACGTACACATGCCTTACATCCTCGATAAAAACTTTTCACTGCTTCTAACAACTTGCCTCCCACACCATATATTCTTAATACCTTATTATTATTATTATTAATGGAGAACTGGAAGACATACCATGCGAACACTGAAGGAATCCTTGAGAAGAAGGCAAAAAAAGAAAAAAAATAAGGTAATCTCACACATGAGAGATATGAAACAATAAATGATACACACAAGAGAGGCTTCAATCCCACAAGAGGTTACATCAAAGAACTGGCGTCCAGCCAGCCAGGCTTCTCGTCCATGACCCGTCCTCCTGGAAGGTCTGGAGGAGACTGAGAGAGAGAGAGAGAGAGAGAGAGAGAGAGAGAGAGAGAGAGAGAGAGAGAGAGAGGGGGGGGGGGTAGCAACGCCGCTAAAGGCGGGAAGAGACGGGGTTTCAGGGAGGTCATCGTAGGCGATTCGGCGAGAACAGAAGGTTTCCAATTCCACTCGCGTTACGTGGGACTAGGAGAGAGGGTCCGCCCGACCCCCTTTGTGAGATATGGAGTAGATGCTTCTGAAATAGATTACAAAACACCTTCCCCCCCCCCCTAACCCCCCTAACATCCCCCCCCCCCCCCCCCCCCCCCCCCGCCTCACCCCTGAAAGCTTTTCAGAATCAAGTTTTGTCATGTCTATTGTGGAAGGCTTTCCCGGCGAGAGTGGAGAGGCGAGCTCTGGTGTTGGTTCCTAATTGACAATAGTCGTTAAGGCATACGTCATGTGTTTAAGATATGTCCGGAGAGATTGCGTTTTATCACTGGGAATGAATCCATCTAACCCACACGCATGAGTTGGTACGTTTTCGCTCGGCTGGTGGATCAAGGGGTACCTGGATTAAGCTAGCTAGTGTGTGTGTGTGTGTGTGTGTGTGTGTGTGTGTGTGTGTAGATACGAGTAAAGACATGGTACATATGTACCTGTTTAAGAGATGGGGCAACACAAGTGTAAAACTGTCTCCCCGTAACACACAAATAGTAATCTCACACACGCACGAACACGCGAGCGCATAATATATATATATATATATATATATATATATATATATATATATATATATATATATATATATATATATTCACTATCCATCTCATGAGCAACATGTAAAACCTGTTTTCTTTCAAATATTTCAGTGCCCTTCAAGTCGAACCATCCTTCTTGAATAACTGTAACAGTGTAAACATTTCAGCCCTTAAGGGTAAACCCCCCCTCCTAAGACCCCACCCATCACCCACCAGCCCTACACCACTCAGGTCTATCTGTAAAAAAAAGGGTGGGGGAGGAGGGAAATGTTTACAGTGAGGGGGGGAAAATATACTCGACCATTGAGAGGCCACAGGACCAGGATGATGGAGCTAGGGAAGACCTGGATGTTGCTGGTGAGGGACGAGGGGATATTCTCTCTCTCTCTCTCTCTCTCTCTCTCTCTATATATATATATATATATATATATATATATATATATATATCATTTCCCGCGTTAGCGTGGTAGCATTAAGAACAGAAGACTGAGCCTCTAAGGGAATATCCTCACTTGAGCCCCTTCTCTGTTCCTTCTTTAGAAAAATTAAAAACGAGAGGGGAGGATTTCCAGCCCCCCTGCTCCCTCCCCTTTTAGTCGCCTTCTACGACACGCAGGGAATACGTGGGAAGTATTCTTTCTCCCCTATCCCCAGTATGATATATATATATATATATATATATATATATATATATATATATATATATATATATATATATATATATATATATATATATATATATATATATATCATTTCTCATTCTTCCTATCGAGTAAATTTACATACGTAGATTAAGATGTGTGTATAACACCGGTTAGCCGGGCCATCTCTCACACAACACAACATGTTAACCGCGACACATGATGTATCCTGCATCCAAACTCCTCATTCGAAAACACTTTGCATCACCACTACACCTGCCACTGGTAACATCAGTTCTTCATTATACGTATAGTGAACAGTTGTGTGTCATCTGTAACATCTGTAGTTTATTCAGAATACGTGTGTGTGTGTGTGTGTGTGTGTGTGTGTGTGAGTTGTGGAGCTTTTTTTTTTGAATATACGTTTCATGCAGAACAGATGTGTAGGGATGATGTTTTCTTCCCCTTCCTCCTTCTATCGTGTAGAACGCAGCAGCTGTGAGAGACAGATTATCCCCAACGTGTGTTGCTTTACCATCCACAACACTTACCGTTGGTACACACACACACACACACACACACACACACACACACACACACACACACACACACACACACCTGCCACAACATATATTTTATGTACACTATATTTATTTTCTTATATCAAATCTTTATTGACGTGATGGTCGGTAGATAATAGTAATAATGATAATAATGATAACAATAATAATGATAATGATAATAATGATAATGATAAAATAATAATGATATAATGATAAAATAATAATGATATTAATAATAATGATAAGAACATAATGATAATAATAATAATGATACTGGCCTCCACCTACCCCCTAGCCATGTACCCTTCACCCATGATGTATTGTACCCACTGTGCGCTCTATACTGGCCTCCACCTACCCCCCTAGCCATGTACCCTTCACCCATGATGTATGGTACCCACTGTACGCTCTATACTGGCCTCTACCTACCCCCTAGCCATGTACCCTTCACCCATGATGTATGGTACCCACTGTACGCTCTATACTGGCCTCCACCTACCCCCTAGCCATGTACTCTTCACCCATGATGTATTGTACCCACTGTACGCTCTATACTGGCCTCCACCTACCCCCTAGCCATGTACCCTTCACCCATGATGTATTGTACCCACTGTACGCTCTATACTGGCCTCCACCTACCCCCTAGCCAAGTACCCTTCACCCATGATGTATTGTACCCACTGTACACTCTATACTGGCCTCCACCTACCCCCTAGCCATGTACCCTTCACCCATGATGTATTGTACTCACTGTACGCTCTATACTGGCCTCCACCTACCCCCTAGCCAAGTACCCTTCACCCACACTCTCCTTAAAATGCTTCACCTGTGTATATCTAGACGATAAATATTTTCTAACTAAAGCTAAAGAAAAAATGAACAATATAACACAGTCCCTCACTTACTGAAGGCCTTAAATGCGAGGATGAAGTCTTCAAAAGTACCCTAAAGAATATTCTATTCTAATATTACTTCACCTGAAAACTTTACGGGCTGTTTTTACAGAATATTTTTTTTTTCAGAAGCTGTAATATGTTTTACAAAGTACAGTCTGGCTCGGACTTAATGACTTGGCTCAATACAGTATGCTAAATGTTTTCTAAAGGGTGTGACAGGTTGCCAAACGCCTTGGTGGTTTCGCATGTATATCTATGACACTTGCTTGTATTGATCGGGGAACCGTCAGTTAAAAAAAAAAAACTCGTGCCTCTCTGACCAGGAGAAAATATCATTTGAAATCTTCACTCTCATTAAACGCACAGATACTTGTAACATGAATATTACCGAAGGTCCGTATATGTGAGATAAGTTCGCCCTGAGCGAAAGCTGTAAACAGCTTAATCTGGTCTTCATCGAATGCAGTAAGGTTTCCTGAGTGGCGCGTTTGCCAGACTTGATCACCATAAGCCAAGCACATATCCTCTCATGCTCGATCGCCGTTTCCCTCCCGGCCGGTTCACCTGCCCTGTTATAGTAAGGTAGAGGGAGAGTTTTGTGTGGGTTGCGAGTTTGAATGGAGGAAAGTTTCGAGGTGGAGTGCTTTAGATATCTGGGAGTGGACGTGGCAGCGAATGGTACCATCAAAGCGGAAGTGAGTCATAGGGGTGGGTGAGGGGACGAAGGTTCTGGGTGCGATGAAGAAAGTGAGGAAAAGGAAAACGTTATTTGGGAGGGCAAAAACTGGGTATATTTGAGGGCATAGTAGTCCCTGGAATATCATATTGATGCGAAGCATGGGCCATAGATAAGGCTGTGCGGAGGAGGGTGGATTTGTTGGAAGTGATATGTTTGTGCATGACAGTCAGACTTAAATTTTGAGACATTAATAAGATGAAGAAATGTGAAAATTTTCAGAATACCTCAAAGAAAAGATATAAGAAGTTACGTAAACATCTGAGAAACGGCGTCGATATGCTGTGAAAACGGGAGGCGGTTAGAGGGTACTTACACCACCATCCCTGGTCCCTTTTTTTTTTTTTTTTGCCTGCGGTAGCCTGCTATGCGGCCTGTGTGTGTGTGTGTGTGTGTGTGTGTGTGTGTGTGTGTGTGTGTGTGTGTGTGTGTGTGTGTGTGTGTGTAACAATGGCTGCCCCGATGATCTGATAGTGACCACAATATATTCAGACTCGCCTTTTACGTTCGGTCGCCCGAGACTGCCTGGGTAGAGGCTAATGATGATGATAATAGTGATGATGATAATGATGATGATGATGATGATGATTATCATTATTGTGGGGGTGGGGTGGTTTGGTGGAACGGACACGTGGAGAGAGAGAGAGAGAGAGAGAGAGAGAGAGAGAGAGAGAGAGAGAGAGAGAGAGAGAGAGAGAGAGATGGAGGCGCGGTGCTGCGTTCCTGCCAAAAAGAGACATGGATATGAGGGAGAGTTAGTTGCCTGTGTGCCGGAGGATGATGGAGGTTACAGGAGGAGGAGGTGGTGGTGGTGGTGGTGGTGGTGGCGATGATGGAGGAGATGATGGAGAGAGGATATTTTGGAGGAGAGTATTGTGTTGGAGGGGGAGGAACTTAAGTTCCCGGCGGACCACGGGAGGTTTAGCAGACGTTCACTTGTGCAGCAGGAGGCACACGCAGTAGCAAGCAGGAGGCACACGCAGTAGCAAGCAGGAGGCACAAGCAGTAGCAAGCAGGAGGATGGGAGGGAAGGTGTGTGGTGTTGGTCCAGCTGTAGCTGAAGACGCAGACATAACATAATGGGGAATACAGGTCAAAACGTAATTGGTAATTTATGTAATCACCATGTGTGCGCTTACGGTAATAGTATACGATATATATATATATATATATATATATATATATATATATATATATATATATATATATATATATATATTGCGGGAACAAAGAGAAGTTTGTCATTGTCATGAACGAACTTCCGCAACCAAGCAAGCTCTCTCACACAAACACACACACACACACACACACACACACACACACACACACACACAGGGGAGGCGGGGAGAGAGAGAGAGAGAGAGAGAGAGAGAGAGAGAGAGAGAGAGAGAGAGAGAGAGAGAGAGAGAGAGAGAGAGAGAGAGTACAATACATAAGCTACTTGAGCTGGAAGGGTACTCAAACTCAAGAGGTGGAATGTCTGAAGGGTGGAGGAAAAGCATTTTATGCTTTCTCTCTCTCTCTCTCTCTCTCTCTCTCTCTCTCTCTCTCTCTCTCTCTCTATATATATATATATATATATATATATATATATATATATATATATATATATATTTTTTTTTTTTTTTTTTTTTTTTTTTTTTTTTTCATACTATTTGCCATTTCCCGCATTAGCAGGTAGCGTTAAGAACAGAGAACTGGGCCTTAGAGGGAATATCCTCACCTGACCCCCTTCTCTGTTACTTCTTTTGGAAAATTAAAAAAAAAAACAAGAAAGGGGAGGATTTCCAGCCCCCCGCTCCCTCCCCTTTTAGTCGCCTTCTCCGACAGGCAGGGAATACGTGGTAAGTATTCTTTCTCCCCTATCCCCAGGGAATATATATATATATATATATATATATATATATATATATATATATATATATATATATATATATTTGTCCCTCTCGAATAAAACATTCCTCTGTGTGTGTGTGTGTGTGTGTGTGTGTGTGTATAAAACCACAACACACGTGCGACTTCATGAACCCAGAAGCATTATTGGGAAAATTCCTGAGCGCTTTCGTGTATTACCATATATATATATATATATATATATATATATATATATATATATATATATATATATATATATATATATACAGACATATACATATATAAACATGTACATATCCATACTTGCTGCCTATATATATATATATATATATATATATATATATATATATATATATATATATATATATATATATATATATATATATATATATATGTAGATAGATAGATAGATATTTCAGCTTGTTCTATATTCCAGTCTGGAATATTTCCAGTCAGGGGCTACACAAGAGATTAGGAATATTCATTGAAGAATAAAAAACGTAGAGCGTAGTGTGGTGGTGCCAGCCTTCACATATTTTTTACCAGGCCAAACACGTGTGCTGTGGTGGGGCCCCCTCTGTGGTGCTGTGGTGGGGCCCCCTCTGTGGTGCTGTGGTGGGGCCCCCCCCTGTGTTGCTATGATGGGGCCCCCCTCTCTGGTGCTGTGGTGGGGGGCCCTCTGTCGTGCTGTGGTGGGGCCCCCCTATGTGGTGCTGTGGTGGAGCGCCCTTTGTGGTGCTGTGATGGGGCCCCCCTCTGTGGTGCTGTGGTGGGGGGCCCACTGTGGTGCTGTGGTGGGGCCCCCTCTGTGGTGTTGTGGTGGGGCCCCCCCTCTGGTGCTGTGATGGGGCCCCCCCCTGTGGTGCTGTGATGGGGCCCCCTCTCTGGGTTGTGGTGGGGCCCCCCCGTGGTGCTGTGATGGGGCCCCCCTCTGTGGTGCTGTGATGGGGCCCCCGATGTGGTGGGGACCCCCTCTGTGGTGCTGTGGTGGGGCGTAAGCACCAGTCATCCGATACACAACTCCCGAGAAAAAAAACGACCAGTGGATATAGTAGAAAAGAGCTGTTACGTAGAGAGAGAGAGAGAGAGAGAGAGAGAGAGAGAGAGAGAGAGAGAGAGAGAGAGAGAGAGAGATAGAGAGGAGAAAAACAGTTTTATCTTAATTAGATTGTCAGGTAAGTCGGAGAAAGCCAACAAGAGCGTCACAGACGAGCCCGGGGCGTAACACCACTGATAACAGATAAGGCGGGGAGGGAGGGGGGCCTTTCCCCCCCACGCGGCGGGAGAGATAACGGAGATAAGAAGAAGGTTTGAATCCCTCGGGGGCCGCCACACGCATTTGAGCCCCGGCTTAAGGGCAGGGGGTTGGGGGGAGGGTGGAAGAGGAAGGTGGGGGGTTTGGGGTTGGGGTTGTGGGGGGGTGGCATGGATTACAGAGTGCGGGGCGG
Source organism: Panulirus ornatus (assembly GCF_036320965.1). Classification (NCBI taxonomy): domain Eukaryota; kingdom Metazoa; phylum Arthropoda; class Malacostraca; order Decapoda; family Palinuridae; genus Panulirus; species Panulirus ornatus. Next base: position 45,127,231 of record NC_092230.1, on the reverse strand, counting down.
TTGGGACGAACCAGATTACGTTGACGCTTGGCTTCACCCCCCCCCCCCCACCCCACGCCCCCTGGCCCTCGAGGGAGGGGGGAAGGGTAAGGGGGGGGGGCCTTCCTCCCTCCCCGGGGATGGGTTGGGAGAGGGGGAGGGGGCACAAAGGGTCGGTCGGTCGGTGGTGGAGGGAGAGAGAGAGAGAGAGAGAGAGAGAGAGAGAGAGAGAGAGACGGGGTGAAGCAGGGTAGGAGAGAGAGAGAGAGAGAGAGAGAGAGAGAGAGAGAGAGAGAGAGAGAGAGAGACGGGGTGAAGCAGGGAGAGAGAGAGAGAGAGAGAGAGAGAGAGAGAGAGAGACGGGGTGAAGCAGGGTGAGAGAGAGAGAGAGAGAGAGAGAGAGAGAGAGAGAGAGAGAGAGAGAGAGAGAGAGAGAGACGGGATGAAGCAGGGTGAGAGAGAGAGAGAGAGAGAGAGAGAGAGAGAGAGAGAGAGAGAGAGAGAGAGAGAGAGAGAGAGAGAGAGAGAGAGAGAGACGGGGTGAAGCAGGGTAGGAGAGAGAGAGAGAGAGAGAGAGAGAGAGAGAGAGAGAGAGAGAGAGAGAGAGAGAGAGAGAGAGAGAGAGAGAGGTGGGGGGGGTTTAGTTAGGCAAGGTACTACTATATAGTGTGCGTGAGATACGAACCCACGATAACTTTGCCATACCAGTAGTGGCTGAGCCATTTGTGGCGCTCCCGTGAAGGGGAGGAGTGGCGGTGATGGGGTTATGGGGGGGCGGATGGGGGGAGAGCGCGCCCCTTCCCCCCACATAACCTAGTGGAGGTGATATGGTCGAGTTTAAGACGAGAGATGCCCCTTCCTCCCTCCCTTCCTCCCTACCTACCTACCTACCTACCTACCCATCTCCACTCCCCCATAACTAACGCAGTTATAAGGTAACCCATAACTTGCCCATGATGGACGGTAATCCCCATGATTTAGTCTTAAGATTAATGGCGCCTCCCTCCCCATACTTTAGGACCCTTGTGGATGGAGGGTTTTTTTTTTATATTTGTTATATAAAGTTCTTCAATGTCTCGCCTCCAGATGTGTGAAGGAAATATGTTGGTAGTTCTCTTAAGCACGACGTACGACCCTTGAGCACGACGTACCGACCTTTGAGCACGGAGGTACGACCCTTGAGCACGGAGGTACGACCCTTGAGCACGGAGGTACGACCCTTGAGCACGACTTGCGACCCTTGAGCACGAAGCTACGACCCACCGAGTGCGAAGGTGGTATTTCTTGAGTAAGACGGTACGACACTGGATTACGACTGTACGACTCTTGTTTACGACGGTACGACAATTGATTACGGCGGTACGACCCATGAGCACGGCTTTGCGACCCTTGATTAGGATGCTACGACCATTGGGTACTATGAGACGACCCTTCAGGACGATGAAACGACCCCTTGATCACGACGGTGCGACCCTTGAGCACGACGGTGCGACCCTTGACCACGACGGTACGACCCTCGACCACGACGGTACTACACTCTACCACGACGGTACGACCCTTGACCACGACGGTACGACCCTCGACCACGACGGTGCGACCCTCGACCACGACGGTACGACCCTCGACCACGACGGAACGACCCTTGAACACAATGACCTCTCTCTATAATGACTAGACTTTGCCCTTATCCCGTACCTAAGGGTCGTACCGTCGTCCTCAATGGTTATAAGGTCGTGCTCGAAGAGGTGGATTCACGTTTCTATGATCTGTCTTTATCTTGCCCCGGGGATAGATAGCTTCGTGAGGATAGACTGAGGATAGGAGAGCGTCGGCAAGCTATCCCCAGGATGGGTGAGGCCATTGTCTATAACCTTGCCACAGTCTGCCCCTGTAACTATAGCCGAAGGGAAAGGTGTTCCCTCCATACCTCATTAACCCTGGCAGAGGTGGACCCATAACTTAACCTTGGTAGAGAATGGTGTCTACCACACCCTTGGGAGTGATGGTCCCTTAACTTCTTCAGTAAGTCCTTGATCAAATGGCCCTATAACTTAGCTTCGGTATGTATGACCCTATAACTTAGCTTCGGTATGTATGACCCTATAACTTAGCTTCGGTATGTATGACCCTATAACTTAGCTTCGGTATGTATATCCCTATAACTTAGCTTCGGTATGTATAACCCTATAACTTAACTTAGGTATGTATGACCCTATAACTTAGCTTCGGTATGTATAACCCTATAACTTAGCTTTGGTATGTATATCCCTATAACTTAGCTTTGATATGTATAACCCTATAACTTAGCTTTGGTATACCTAACCCTATAACTTAGCTTTGGTATGTATGACCCTATAACTTAGCTTCGGTATGTATAACCCTATAACTTAACTTAGGTATGTATGACCCTATAGCTTAGCTTCGGTATGTATAACCTTATAACTTAGCTTTGGTATGTATATCCTTATAACTTAGCTTTGGTATGTATAACCCTATAACTTAGCTTTGGTATACCTAACCCTATAACTTAGCTTTGGTATGTATAGCCCTATAACTTAGCTTTGGTATGTATAACCCTATAACTTAGCTTTGGTATACCTAACCCTATAACTTAGCTTTGGTATGTATATCCCTATAACTTAGCTTCGGTATGTATAAACCTATAACTTAGCTTCGGTATGTATAACCTATAACTTAGCTTCGGTATGTATAACCCTATAACTTAACTTAGGTATGTATAACCCTATAACTTGGCTTTGATATACCTAACCCTATAACTTAGCTCTCTATAAATAGCCTTGCTATAAACCTGTGTGATCTAATAACTTCATTAAAGCCAAATTAAATGACCGTGTCATTTCATCTCACAAAAAATAAACCAATATGACCTCATTAAACCCAAAAAGTAACATCGTCAGAATAAACCTTAAATAACCTCGTTAAACCCAAGGTTATACGACCGGGTCATTTTGCATCGTTAGAATAAACCTTAAAATGACCTCGTTAAACCCCAGGGTGATTAACCTCGTGTCATTACACACCATCAGACACGTTCAGAGCAGGTAATGAACCACTCTGTCATCAGGTCTCAACAATTAACTATAAAGAAAATAACTTTAGATAATCATTATCTAAATTTAGCAACAGTGCCAAGTCCTGGCCAGATAGATAAAGATAGATAGATCTCTCATTAAACTAAGGTTACTGGGATGGGGAGGAGAGAGGGGGGTGGGGTGGGGGAAAGGGGTTTGTATGTGTCGTTAACGTATGACGTCACTGATGAACGTATGCCTGTATATACACTGAGTGAATCGGATACTCACCTGAGGTACAGGAGGCGCCATGACTTGACGATGATGAGTGAGCCATGTACTCACCGCTGTGACGTAACATGATGAATGAGCCAGTACTCACCGCTGTGACGTAACATGATGAATGAACCAGTACTCACCGCTGTGACCCACAGCATGATGAATGAACCAGTACTCACCGCTGTGACGTAACATGATGAATGAGCCAGTACTCACCGTCTGTGACTGAAGCATGATGAATGAGCCAGTACTCACCGCTGTGACCCACAGCATGATGAATGAACCAGTACTCACCGCTGTAACCCAACATGATGAATGAACCAGTACTCACCGTCTGTGACTGAAGCATGATGAATGAACCAGTAGTACTCACCGCTGTAACCCAACATGATGAATGAACCAGTACTCATCGTCTGTGCATTGAAGGTACAAGATCAACCAGGCGAGGCACGGGCGCTGTGTTAACCAACCATCATTGTCTCAGAGGAATGTGGAAGACTTTGAGTCATCTAAACACACTGGGGAAACTGCATCACACACACACACACACAGGGAGTGAGAGACAGCGTTTCTCACATGGCCATCCCAAACGTAGGGGAGAAAGAGAGATATTACACTCGTATCTGTGGCGTGTCGTTGGTGATGGGTAAGAGAGATGGGGAAGGGGTGGTACGGGTGCTGGAAAACCTTCCCTCTCCTGTATTATCACCAAAGGAACAGAGGGACATGGGAAGGACAGAGAACAGGAAGGAGGAGAAGTCAAGGGAGGATTTTAGCGCGAAGGCTACACTCGTCTTTTCCGTATTTTTTTTTTCTTTTTTTTGGTACATCCTCGAGGCGAGAAGGGCTTCCAGTTCCAGGAGGTTGACTGGATTTGACGGACGGACGGGCCTGGAAAAAAGTAGCCAGAGTTGAAGGATTTCAGGAGTGGGTCGTTGGAGGGCCCTTGTTGAGAGTGGAGGTCGAGAGATGTTTAGGGAAAGTGGAAGTTAAAAGGAAAAAGAAAAAGTGATTGAGGGTCCAGTACATACCTGGGGGGGTGGGTGTTCATTGTCCAATCTTCCATTTTATGGACGGAGTTTCCACTTTTAGTCTCACGTGACATCTTGAGCACAGCCGTACGACCCTTGAGGACAGTGGAACGACCCTTGAGCACAGTGGCAGGACCCTTGTGCATCATTGTACGACCCTTGAGAGCAACGGTACGACCCTTTAAGCGCAGCGGTCCGACCCTTGAGCATAACGGAACGACCGATGGTGCACGAGACTTCCTTGAATACAATGGCCAGGTCAGTGAGACCGAACCATCAGAGTTCGTTCCAAATGCCGTTCCCTGAAACCAAACAATCGTCACGTCGTGCTCGAGGGGTCGTACCGTCCAACAAAAGCTGGTAAGACCCAACACTATCCCCTCATATACCCCCTCTCCCCATTTTCTTTATGTCTCGTCCATTCATAAAGAAATTATTACTCACTATGAAGCTGTATGACCTCATTGCTAGCGACCCTTGACCTCGTCATTCCTTGCTCTCCTGTAGGCCGCCGAAGCACTCGAAGGCGATCCCTTCAGGATCAGGTACATCGCGTTTTCTATATTCTTCCCTGCACGTAAAATCCGCACAGCCCCTCTTCGATCGGCCGGTGCCCCTCTGGGAGCAATAGTGTGATGTGAACTGTGTCATGTGAATTGCTTATGTGAACTGTGTATTTCAGTTGCTTATGTGCATTATTTATGTGAACTGTGTATGTGAATTGTTTATGTGAGTTGCTTATGTGAATTTTTTTCTATGTGAACTGTGTATTTTGAGTTGTTTATGTGAATTCGTCCATGTGAAATGTGTATGTGAAACGTGTATGCGATCTGTGAATGAGAATTGTATTCATGTGTTTCCATTTTGCTGGTCGGAACATTGTGTGCCTTTGAAGATACATAAGAAGATACATACGTGGGGGGGGAAAGGTAATCCTCAGATGTTCTGTATACATATATACATAGGGTTAACGCGTAGCGCTTACCGTTGAGAATGTATTTTGAGTATTGGTAGTCGTGTGAGTTACGTGTCGATGGGTGTTAAGTGTGAGATGGATCGATTGCCGGCAATCTATCTGTATGTAAGGCAGGTAGAAAACGAGGCAACCTGGGCCAAGGAGGGGAACCTGACACCCACTGAAGTGTTAGTTTACTGACACACACACACACACACACACACACACACACACACACACACACACACACGCACACAGGCTACCAGACCTGGTTGTGGCTACCAGACCTGGTTGTGGCTACCAGACCTGGTTGAAGTGATTAAGGTACAGATTGGAGGCTGGGGGGGGGGGGGGGCAGGGAGAGAGAGGCCCCTAGAGGACATGGTAAAAGATAAGGCCGGATGAGAAACGATAAGATTAGGGAATGGGGAAAGGATCCGGTCGGGGGAGGAGTTGGGGGAGGATGACTGGGGAGATAAGGTGGTCGGAAAACCCGAAGGTGGGGATGGGGGACCTTGGAATAAGACCTGAGGATACACACACCACAGTGGCCAACTGTACGAGCCAGCTGGCCACAGAAATGATGCCATGTCTGTATCACTTATAGAAATAATATCATAAAAATTATCAGAGAAATATGCCGTTTAATCACTTATAGAAATAATATCAGACTATTATCACTTACAGAAATATACCGTTTAAGTATTACTTATAGAAATTTTGCTGCAAAAGTATTACTTACAGATATTATATCTCATTAGTATAAAATCAATTATACCATATAAGTATTACTTACATTATACTATATGAATATTACTGAAATGGCCATTTCATGTGTGGCGGGGTGGCGGCGGAAATGGATGAAGGCAGCATTTATGAATTTGTACATGTGTATATATGTATATGTCTGTGTATGTATATGTATGTATACGTTGAAATGTATAGGTATGTATATGTACATGTGTAGGCGTTTATCTATATACATGTGTGTGTGGGTAGGTTAGGCCATTCTTTCGTCTGTTTCCTTGCGCTACCTCGCTAACGCGGGAGACAGCGACAGAGTGTAATGAATAAATAAATGAATAGATAAGTATTACTTACATGAACTATACCGTATGAATATAACGTACATAAACGAGACGGTACGATTATCACTTATATAAACTATACCATATAATCATTAGTGACATACACTTAAACGTATATACACATCACTTATATAAACTATACCATATAATCATTAGTGACATACACTGAACCTCATATACACATCACTCATATAAACTATAACGTATAAGTATTAGTGACATACACAACCGTATATACATATCACTTATATAAACTATACCGTATGATTATTAGTGACATACACTGAACCTCATATACACATCACTCATATAAACTATAACGTATAAGTATTAGTGACATACACAACCGTATATACATATCACTTATATAAACTATACCGTATGATTATCAGTGACATACACTGAACCTCATATACACACCGCTCATATAAACTATACCTTACAAGTATTACCACATGAGTGGTATATGATGGACAGGACGCTAGTGGGCCACACACTACCCAGCTGCTGCAGAGCTTGACCCACAAGGGCGTCGCTCTTACTCCCGACCTCTCATGTGTTGTGGGTGGCACAACACATGAGGGAGGGAGGGACACATGGGGTGGGACACATGGGGGGTTTGGTCCCGGGAGGGGATGGGGAGGGAGGGACACATGGGGTGGGACACATAGGGGGTGGGTTTGGTCCCGGGAGATGGGGTGGGAGGGACACATGGGATGGGACACATTGGGGGAGGGGGGGGGGGGTCACGGGACACACCGGGTCGTGACTGCGGACCCAGGATGCTGGGTCGCCCACTATCAGTGAGGTGGGTCGCCCACTGTCAGTGAGGTGGGTCGCCCACTGTCAGAGGTGGGTCGCCCACTATCAGTGAGGTGGGTCGCCCGCTATCAGGAGTGTGGGTCGCCCACTATCAGTGAGGTGGGTCGCGCACTATCAGTGAGGTGGGTCGCCCACCATCAGTGAGGTGGGTCGCCCACTATCAGGAGGGTGGGTCGCCCACTGTCAGTGAGGTGGGTCGCCCGCTATCAGGAGTGTGGGTCGCCCACTATCAGTGAGGTGGGTCGCCCACTATCAGTGAGGTGGGTCGCCCACTGTCAGTGAGGTGGGTCGCCCACTATCAGTGAGGTGGGTCGCGCACTGTCAGTGAGGTGGGTCGCCCACTATCAGTGAGGTGGGTCGCCCACTGTCAGTGAGGTGGGTCGCCCACCATCAGTGAGGTGGGTCGCCCACCATCAGTGAGGTGGGTCGCCCACTATCAGTGAGGTGGGTCGCCCACTGTCAGTGAGGTGGGTCGCCCACTGTCAGAGGTGGGTCGCCCACTATCAGTGAGGTGGGTCGCCCACTATCAGGAGGGTGGGTCTTCCCCTCAGGGCTGGTGGTATCGGCGTTATCGGCAAGCTAATGTATCAGGCTTGTCGGCCTCCCGCTATCGGACATATCGGCACCAGCCGCTGCCGATATCTCACGACCACCCTAGGTGGGGGGGGGGGGCGCCCAGTGGTAACGACCAAGATAAGGACGACCATGAGACACGACCACGTACACGACAGTCATCCAGCGACGACCACGTACACGACAGTCATCCAGCGACGACCACGTACACGACAGTTATCCAGCGACGACCACGTACACGACGGTCATCCAGCGACGACCACGTACACGACAGTTATCCAGCGACGACCACGTACACGACAGTCATTCAGCGACGACCACGTACACGACAGTCATCCAGCGACGCGACCACGTACACGAAAGTCATCCAGCGACGACCACGTACACGACAGTCATCCAGCGACGACCACGTACACGACAGTTATCCAGCGACGACCACGTACACGACGGTCATCCAGCGACGACCACGTACACGACAGTTATCCAGCGACGACCACGTACACGACAGTTATCCAGCGACGACCACGTACACGACAGTCATCCAGCGACGACCACGTACACGACAGTTATCCAGCGACGACCACGTACACGACAGTCATCCAGCGACGACCACGTACACGCCAGTCATCCAGCGACGACCACGTACACGACAGTCATCCAGCGACGACCACGTACACGACAGCCGTCCAGCGACGACCACGTACACGACAGTCATCCAGCGACGACCACGTACACGACCACAAGACACAAGGCTGACAGGACAAAGGAGACGACACGACAAGAACACGAGAGTCGACTACCAGGCTCATGGTCATCTTATGAGCAACGACCACACACACACACACACACACACACACACACACACGACAGGTCACACAACGACTCTAGCCTTAACAAGCAACCACACAACGACCATAAATAATGGTTTGGTATTAATGGAAAGAGAGTGTAATGTTACCTTGGTCATGGGCTGTTAAGGTAAAGCAAAACATCCAACAAGGGGGAAATGATTCACGTTTTAACTTCCTTTAAACACATAATTTAACGTCTTGATTTACATATGCATTTTTCCTCTTTTCCTGGAGTTACTTACTTTTCCCATTTCCACTTTCCTATAGAACCTCCAAGTCAGTATACTCTCTTCGTGGTACATTGTGTACCTTGTTGTTTGTTTGTTATATTTTTCCATTTTCCTCGTACAGACTGTTGAGCCGGAGGGAGAGGTGGGTGGCGAGGCATCCTCCGGAGCCCTACCCTCTTGTCTCTTTGTCTATATAGATAACCTTCGCTGTGAACCACCAGGTCTCCTGTCATCTGCCCTCCCCACCTCCCCACCTTTCCTCCCCCCTTCCCTCCCCCTCCACTCTCCCGCCTTCCCCTCCCCCATCCCACCTTCCCCACCCCCTCCACTCTCCCGCCTTCCCCTCCCCCATCCCACCTTCCCCTCCCACTCCCCTCTCCAGCCTTCCCCTCCCACTCCCCTCTCCAGCCTTCCCCACCCCCTCCCCTCTCCCGCCTTCCCCACCCCCTCCCCTCCCCCTCCCGTCTCCCGCCTTCCCCTCCCCCCCTCCCCTCCCTCTCCCCACCCGACAAGTCCACGTCGATTCCATTTGGTAAATCTCCTCGGGGATTAGTTGGGAGTTTGAGAGAGTGATGCGACGGCGAGGAGGGATTTCATTAAGGATTTGTCCCCCGTGAGCGGCCGGTGGGGATTACGGGATTACAGACTGGGTTGGCCAGGTCATGTAGCTTGGAGAGAGCGGGGATGGAGGGAGGGAGAGGGCGGGTTTAGCAGGGAGAGAGAGAGAGAGAGAGAGAGAGAGAGAGAGAGAGAGAGAGAGAGAGAGAGAGAGAGAGAGAGAGAGAGAGTAAGTCAGGATTAAGGGAAGGACGAGGAGGATAGAGGGGTCGAGGATTCTGAGGCAGAGAAAGAATGAAATAAAAAAGAAAAAGGGGAAAAAATACTTAAAATAAAAAGGACTTAAGGGGAAGTGGTGTGCCTGCGAGGCAAGAAACATTGACTAGGATAAAAGAAGAATGAATATGTGGGGATAGTTATGTGATGGTGAGGATAGTTATGTGATGGTGAGGATAGTTATGTGATGGTGAGGATAGTTATGTGATGGTGAGGATAGTTATGTGATGGTGAGGATAGTTATGTGATGGTGAGGATAGTTATGTGATGGTGAGGATAGTTATGTGATGGTGAGGATAGTTATGTGGTGGTGAGGATAGTTATGTGATGGCGAGGATAGTTATGTGATGGTGAGGATAGTTATGTGATGGTGAGGATAGTTATGTGATGGTGAGGATCGTCATGTGGTGGTGAGGATCGTTATGTGGTGGTGAGGATAGTTATGTGGTGGTGAGGATAGTTATGTGATGGTGAGGATAGTTATGTGATGGTGAGGATAGTTATGTGATGGTGAGGATCGTCATGTGGTGGTGAGGATCGTTATGTGATGGTGAGGATAGTTATGTGGTGGTGAGGATAGTTATGTGGTGGTGAGGATAGTTATGTGATGGTGAGGATAGTTATGTGATGGTGAGGATCGTCATGTGGTGGTGAGGATCGTTATGTGGTGGCGAGGATAGTTATGTGATGGTGAGGATCGTCATGTGGTGGTGAGGATCGTTATGTGGTGGCGAGGATAGTTATGTGATGGTGAGGATAGTTATGTGGTGGTGAGGATAGTTATGTGATGGTGAGGATCGTCATGTGGTGGTGAGGATCGTTATGTGGTGGCGAGGATAGTTATGTGGTGGTGAGGGTAGTCATGTGATGGTGGGTATCGTCATGTGAGGGTAGTTATGTGATGGTGAGGATAATTAAGTGATAGTGATGATATGTATGTGATGGTGAGGATATACATGTGATGGTGAGGATCGTCATGTGATGGTGAGGATAGGTATGTGATGATGATGATCTCTATGTGATGGTGAGGAGAGTCATAAGTCGCTGAGGATAGTTATGTGACGTGAAGACAGTTATGCGATCAGTATGTGACGGAAAGGATCGCTGTGTGACGGTAAGAATCGTTATGTGACGGTGAGGGATATTTTCTGATGGGAAAAGTTATGTGACGGAAAGGGATTTATATGTGGTGACGACGTGACGGGAAAATTTTGATGTGACGGAATAATTGTTAAGTAAATGGGAGGGGGTCATATGGGATGGGAAGGATCATATGTGACGGGTGGAATCGAGCAGACGTTGAGGAAGATGTAAACAGAGAAGAAGAAGAAGAAGAAGAAGAAGAAGAAGAAGAAGATGAAGGAGACATTAGAAAGATGGTTGATTGAAAAAAATGAGGGAAAAAAAAGAGAGGGAAAGTGTAACAACAGACAGAGAAGTATGGATGAGAATGATGAGGAAAAATAGGTCAGGAAAATAGGTTAATAGGTAAGGGAAAGATAAATGGAGGCGATGGAACGCAGGCATAAGGATGGAGAGACGAGAAATTGTGGCCACCAATTCTAAGGGTCACCTATTACAGTGTGTTCTAGGCTGTAATGCCCCTGTTGAAATTGGGGTCTGTTGTACACTCACATAGAATTGGATACCAATTAGATAAACTGTTAGAGTTAGAATCAGTCATTGTGCACATCCATATGGCGTTGGATCCCAATTAGATAAAGTGTTAGAATCAGTCACTGTCCATTTCGCTCTTGGAAATGGGAACCGTGTTTCAAGACACTGGATCCCAATTACATAGAAGGACTTCATCAGACAAGGTACATTCCTCTACATGAAATGGGGGAGGGGGGACAAATTGTACATCTCTATGGCATTATATCCCAATTAGACAATTCCCCCCCCCCCCACGATGTAATAGGCACGAGGAGGATTAACAGCATAATCAAGGAGGAAGATTAACATGATGGGTCTGGGATTAGAATGGAAGGGTGATTACGAGGAAGGAAGAGAGGGAGGGAGTGGAATGATAGCAAGGGAGATTATTGTGAACCCTGGGGAATTTTATGGCGTCTTCTTTCTCAGATAATTTGCTTAAAAGGTTTGTATATATATATATATATATATATATATATATATATATATATATATATATATATATATATATATTCTTTCTTTCAAACTATTCGCCATTTCCCGCGTTAGCAAGGTAGCGTTAAGAACAGAGGACTGGGCCTCTGAGGGAATATCCTCTCCTGGCCCCCTTCTCTGTTCCTTCTTATGGAAAAATTAAAGAAAAAAAACCGAGAGGGGAGGATTTCCAGCCCCCCGCTCCTCCCCTTTTAGTCGCCTTCTACGACACGCAGGGAATACGTGGGAAGTATTCTTTCTCCCCTATCCCCAGGGATAATATATATATATATATATATATATATATATATATATATATATATATATATATATATATATATATATATACATAATTGCCAAGCAGTTTAAATTAACGCATACAAAATTAATCACATTCTCAGAACCAGACTGGTGTTCGGGGGATTATTTCAATCATTTCTTAGGGGCAAGAAAAACATCTTTTTTTTTTTCCTTGAACTGCAACATAGAGTCTGAATTCCATTACTCTAATTCCCAGTTGGGAGGTAATTAAACCCGGGTAGGTAGTCTTGTGTTGCCTAATTATGTTCTTTCTTTTATGTCGTGCAGACTATATATATATATATATATATATATATATATATATATATATATATATATATATATATATATATATAAACACACCAACTATAGTGCCTCTCTCTCTCTCTCTCTCTCTCTCTCTCTCTCTCTCTCTCTCTCTCTCTCTCTCTCTCTCTCTCTCTCTCTCTCTCTCAGATGTTTACCTCCTCTCCTTCTCCCCCTCCCCCTTCCTAAGATCCACCGGCCCTCCCTCTCTCCCTCCCCTCCCTGTTCTTCCTGTGTATCTGTGTCACACGCCATTTCCCTCAGCAAGATTTCCCTCCCTCCCTCCCTCCCTCCCTCCCTTCCTCCCTCCCTCCTTCCGCCATCATCACCATCCTTCCTGTCCCTCCGCTTCCTTCAGTCACCACCATCATCCACTTCTACCATGTCCTTCAACCCTATCCTCAATGTTCCCTTCCTTCGTTACTATCTTCCGCGTCCCATTCCTTCATCACTATCCCCCGTGTCCCCCTTCCTTCATCACTATCCCCCGTGTCCCCCTTCTTTCATCACTATCCCCCGTGTCCCCCTTCCTTCATCACTATCCCCCGTGTCCCCCTTCCTTCATCACCATCCACCGAAGCTTCGGTCACTCCCCTTCCTTCATCACTATCCTCCGTGTCCCTTTCCTTCATCACTATCCCCCGTGTCCCCCTTCCTTCATCACCATCCACCAAAGCTTCGGTCACTCCCCTTCCTTCATCACTATCCTCCGTGTCCCTTTCCTTCATCACTACCATCCCCCTCCCCTTCCTTCACCAAACCCCCCCATCACACCCCCCCATCACCCCCCCCCCCCCCGCCCCTTGGAAAGTCGCGAGGTAACTTCAGGAATGCAGGCAGTAAAGTTACCTGCGAAAGAAGCATCTGCCTCGGAAAGTTGAATGGATGGGGGGAAGGAGGGGGTTATGGGAGTGAGGGAACCAGGTTGGGTGAATAGAGAAAACGGACGTCTTCATTAAGCATGTGTGAGAGAGAGAGAGAGAGAGAGAGAGAGAGAGAGAGAGAGAGAGAGAGTCTCTGCAGAACCGCGTTACGTACATGGAGTCACTGAGCGTTGAAGTGGTGGCCGGGACCATCTCGTACACCCCCTCCATGTCTTATCTCCTGTCTCGTGAAAAAAAAAAAACGGCACTACCGGGCTACTCCCGCCATCTTCTCCAGACACGCACCGCACACACACCTTCTCCAACCTCACTTATATCTCCTGCACACATAAGTTCTCTTGCCTTCTCCTCTCTGCACAATCGCTTTTAAATGTGATCATGACAAGAGTCCAACAGATCTCTGGCCCCCCTAGCCCCCAAGCCAGCATCATGGGATGGTGTGCTAAGAATCTCTCGGTTCCCGCCTGACTCTACTGCCAATGCGAGGGAGGGATCTGGTAGCAGCAGTAGCAGTAGTAGTACCACCCGGCCACTCACACGACCTCTCCCTTCTCTCTGTTAAACTTACGTCATGTTCAGTCTGGTGTTTCTGTGTGTGTGTGTGTGTGTGTGTGTGTGTGTGTGTGTGTTCAAGAGCACTGGTTTTGGATGTGGGTTGAAGTGAGAATTATAAGTAATTGGATTCTTAAGTGGATAAGTGAGTGTCGTGGCGTTAAGTGGACTTATCTGCCAGGAAGGGAGGAAATGCTGCTTCTCTCTCTCTCTCTCTCTCTCTCTCTCTCTCTCTCTCTCTCTCTCTCTCTCTCTCTCTCTCTCTCTCTCTCTCTCTCACACAATTTTAGGCAAATTATGTACTCCCAAACCCTGCCATGTGGTTGGCTGTGATTTGGATGCACTGAGAAATCCACTCGTGCCGTGAGATGCGAGGCTGGACAAGTCTTTTGAGGGAGAGGACGCCACCATTATGTGGATCATCACCAACACAAGACTGCTCGCTCTCCAGTCTCGTCTCCTCAGCGGTGGAAATGCCATGTCCTTCCCCCCTCGCTATGTTGAGGACGAACATGACCTGCTCATAGACCGACCACCAGGTCTCCCTGTTAGCCGCCTCTCCCTTATACATCCTCGTAGACCGCCCCTCTCCCACCTCCTCCCTGGCCTCTCCCATTTCCTTGGTTCCTCTCCCACTCTCCTGCCCCTTTCCCTGACCCCTTCCTCTCTCTCTCTCTCTCTCTCTCTCTCTCTCTCTCTCTCTCTCTCTCTCTCTCTCTCTCTCTCTCTCTCTCTCTCTCTCTCTCTCTTATTTTCTACCTCCCTTCTCTCTCTTCCTGGCCCCCACACTCCCTACCCCCTCTCACTTCCCCTCTCGTTGCCCTCTGCCCCCTCATTTTTCCCCCCATTTCTTCCTCCTCCTCCTCCTCGTTCTCCTCTCTTTCTTGCCTCTCCCTCCTGCCCTCTCCCTCACTCTCCCCTCGGGAGTGCTGCGCCGTCATTTACTTAAGCCAGCGACGTGGAAGAAGCAAGGAGGCAGGGGGGGGGGGGGGAGGCAGGGGAGGGAGGAGGGAGGGAAAAATACATACGTTCCGGGGAGGGGCAGTGTGGAGGAGGAGGGCAGGAGGTCGGAGGAGATGTGAGGAGGAGGAGGGAAAAAAAAGAGAGAGAGAACTGCAGACTCAGCAGGAGAGAGAGAGAGAGAGAGAGAGAGAGAGAGAGAGAGAGAGGGGGGGGGAGGGATGAACGAACCACAGGGGAGAGTGTGTGAGGGAATTTGATATCTTTATCATAATTCGTTTCTTTATGATTAATTGATTAATTAATTGATTTTTGTTATTGATCGATTAAGGTTAATCATTTCAATTTTTTGTGTTTGTATTCTGATCTTACAAGGAGGAAGAAGTTGAGGAAGACGGAAGAGGGGAGACGCTCGTGAGGGGAGGTAAGCATGACTGAGAAGATGGGAAGAGCAAGTAATGAAGAAAACGGAGGAGGGGTGATAACGAAGGAAAAAGAAAACCTTTTTTTTTTTTTTGAGGGGATACGAAAATCATTTGAAAAGCAGTCCTTGTCCATCCCCCCTCCTCCCCATCAAACCTCCCCCCCTCAAACCTCCCCCCTTCAAAAAAAAAAAAAAAACAATGACGCGCCATATAAGACTACAAGCCACGCGCCATTTCGCACCCGCCCCATAAAACACACACACACACACACACACACACACACTCGGATTAATGTACACCACAAGCCATTACACTTAACAACCCACACTCTCCTACCAGCCAAATTTGGGCGCCGCCCCCCGCCCCCGCGCGCCCCCCCCTCCTCCTGAGTTATTACAGTCGCTATAGGACGCCCTGGGCTTAAATGGATTTCTTTTTATTGGGAGAGGGGGTTTGCTGGGGGAGTGGGGGGTTAGGTCCTGTGGGGTGGGAGGGGGTTTGGGGTTGCTGGGGGAGTGGGTTGGTGGTTAGGTCCTGTGGGGGGGGGGGTGGGGGTAGTCTGGTTGGTTTGTGGTTGGTTGCTGATGCCTCCGTGGATGTGCCCCTGGCAGGGTCGAGGGATGGTTTTGCTGGCTTGGGGATGGGGATGGGGTTGGGGTGGGGGTTGGGGTGGGGTGTTGCAGGAGAGGGGGGGATACCTCGTGTGGTGGCATGGGTGGTTAGTGATGTTGTGGGTGAGTGGGGTGTCTGTGTGGTGGCTTGGATAGTTTGTGGTGATGGGGGAAGAGAGGGGGGCCTGGGTAATGGTTTTGGGTAGTTAGTGATGGGGAGGTGACGTGTGTGGTGGCTTGGGCAGGTAATGATAGTGATGGGTGAGGAGGACGTGGGCAGACGTGTGTGGGTGGCTTGGGCAGTTTGTGATAGTGATGGGGGAGAGGATGGATAGCTGCCTTAGGTTTAGGTAGCTAGTGATGGGGTTGGGGAAGGGGGGGCGAGGGCTGTGTGATGGGTCAGTTGACTGGTGATGGGGCGATGGATTATAGGAAAGTCATGATCGATAGATGGAGGGGGAGGAGGGGGTGATGAGGGGGAAGGGGGAAAGAGTGTGGAGCATGGGAGGGAGTGGGGGAGGAGGAAGACAGGAAAGTTTTGCCCCATTTAGAGCTGTGTATTGATTTATGATTAGAGAGAGAGAGAGAGAGAGAGAGAGAGAGAGAGAGAGAGAGAGAGAGAGAGAGAGAGAGAGAGAGTATTATGGGGTAATTGGTTACTAATTGTGATTGATTACTGATATCGGTAAGGGGAGGAGGAGGGGGGGATGGGGTGGGGGGGGTGTGCATGTTTTTTTTTCCTCCCCCTCCACTAGAAACAGATTCATTAAACGCGGGGATGATAAAATGCGTTTTGTGTTGTTGATGGCGCAAGCCGAGGCACTGCCTGAGAGAGAGAGAGAGAGAGAGAGAGAGAGAGAGAGAGAGAGAGAGAGAGAGAGAGAGAGAGAGACTTGGAACGATGTGGCATACAGGGGTCGACGTGCTGTTAATGGACTGAACCAGGGCATGTGAAGCGTCCAGGGTAAACCATGGAAAGCCCTGTGGGGGCCTGGATGTTGTCGATAGGGAGCTGTGGTTTCGGGGCATGACACATGACAGCTAGAGAATGGATGAGAGTGGATGATGTGGCCTTTCTATTCCTGGCGCTACCTCGCGTAATCGGAAAACGGCGAGCAATGATGAGAGAGAATATATGTCCGTTTTAAGGACACTCACTGGAAGTCAATCAAGTACATGTAAAAGTATATTACTTTTTATAAGTAAGTCTGGCTACTTTTCAGATTTCTACGTAAACCCTTTGTCTACACACGACTTAAGAAGGTTACATTTCCAGTCTTGCGTTCAGCAGGGCTCGGTGAACAACCCCGTTGAACACCTGTTCATAACCTGTTGAACACCTTTTCAGAATCTGTTGAACACTTGTTCATAACCTGTTGAACACCTGTTCATAGCCTGTTGAACACCTGTTCATAACCTGTTGAACACCTGTTCATAACTTGTTGAACGCCTGTTCATGACCTGTTGAACACTTGTTCATGTTCTGTTGAACACCTGTTCATAACTTGTTGAACGCCTGTTCATATCTGTCCAGACGTGGGTTGTAGTAAAACCGTCTACCGTGTCTGTCTAAGTAGCCACTTGTCGTAGACAGACAGTGCTGGCAGCGACGAGAGACGCGTCTGTGGAGGGTGTCTGCCTCCATTTCAAGCCTCACTTCCTACTACTAGTGTTATGGGAATAGAAAATGGTATATACTAGTAGGAGAAACACGTAAAGTTTCCCTTAAATTGACAATTTCTTTTTATTCTTAATTCACCGGGTCTGTACAGACAGACAGACACACACACACACACACACACACACACACACACACACACACACACACACACACACACACACACACTGATAAAAAGCATATCAAGAGTTTCACAATATATATATATATATATATATATATATATATATATATATATATATATATATATATATATATATATATATATATTATCCCTGGGGATAGGGGGATTAAGAATACTTCCCACGTATTCCCTGCGTGTCGTAGAAGGCGACTAAAAGGGGAGGGAGCGGGGGGCTGGAAATCCTCCCCTCTCTTTTTTTTTTTTTTCTTAATTTTCCAAAAGAAGGAACAGAGTGGAGCCAGGTGAGGATATTCCAAAAAAGGCCCAGTCCTCTGTTCTTAACGCTACCTCGCTAACGTGGGAAATGGCGAATAGTTTAAAAGAAAAAAAAAAGATATATATATATATATATATATATATATATATATATATATATATATATATATATATATATATACATATATATATAAAAGATTAACGAACACAATGGATTTTATTGTTTGACTGATATTGTGAAAGAATGAATAAGCGGCTAATGCATTCCAGCTATATAACAAACAAAAAAAAAGTGAATATAATGATATACACCATCATTTATCTGGCCGTGCTGTTATAATGTATATATATATATTTATGCATTCACAATGAATGCTACATAGGAGAGGGGGGGGGGAGAAGAAAAAAAAGCCCGCCCCAGATAATAAACACATCACAAAACTGTGGAATACAGTAATAAACCAGTTTTGATAATGAATCCACTACATTTATGACCCGAAACCTTTCATGCCGGTTTTTTAAAAAAAAAATGCTGTTTTCCTGTCAGCGAGGTAGAAATGTGCGGGTGAGGGCCACATATGATTGGCGTTAGACCTCCCGTGTCTGTCATTGGTTGGTCTGTTGTGAGGACCTGTCTGGTGGGCTTCTGTGGTCAGTGGCTGTGTTGGATGGTCTGTTAGAGGGATACTCTGGGTGTCTGTGGTCAGTGGCTGTGTTGGTTGGTCTGTTAGAAGGACCCTGTAGGTGTCTGTGGTCAGTGGCTGTGTTGGTTGGTCTGTTAGAAGGACCCTGTAGGTGTCTGTGGTCAGAGGGCGTGTTGGTTGGTCTGTTAGAAGGACCCTGTATGTGTCTTTGGTCAGTGGTTGTGTTGCTTGGCCTGTTAGAAGGACCCTGTATGTGTCTTTGGACAGTGGCTGTATTGGTTGGTCTGTTAGAAGGACCCTGTAAGTGTCTGTGGTCAGAGGGCGTGTTGGTTGGTCTGGTAGAAGGACCCTGTGGGTGTCTGTGGTCAGAGGGCGTGTTGGTTGGTCTGTTAGAGGTACCCTGTAGGTGTCTGTGGTCAGAAGGCGTGTTGGTTGGTCTGTTAGAAGGACCCTGTGGGTGTCTGTGGTCAGAGGGCGTGTTGGTTGGTCTGTTAGAGGTACTCTGTAGGTGTCTGTGGTCAGAAGGCGTGTTGGTTGGTCTGTTAGAAGGACCCTGTGGGTGTCTGTGGTCAGAGGGCGTGTTGGTTGGTCTGTTAGAGGGACCCTGTAGGTGTCTGTGGTCAGAAGGCGTGTTGGTTGGTCTGTTAGAGGGACCCTGTGTGTGTCTGTGGTCAGTTAGTGTGTTGGTTGGTCTACTGGAGGGACCTGTCGCCTCTTACAGTTGGCTCAACACAGACCTACATTGATGCTGCGTCGTTACTGTTGGAGTGGTGGTGGTGTTGGGGAAGTGGTGGTGTTGGAGAAGTGGTGGTGTTGGAGTGGTGGTGGTAGTTTGTTTTGATTTTAATCTAAAAATCTTTATTGTCTAACTTATACATAGACGAAGGATATCATGGGTGAAGGGTACATGGCTAGGGGGTAGGTGGAGGCCAGTATAGAGCGTACAGTGGGTACAATACATCATGGGTGAAGGGTACATGGCTAGGGGGTAGGTGGAGGCCAGTATAGAGCGTACAGTGGGTACAATACATCATGGGTGAAGGGTACATGGCTAGGGGGTAGGTGGAGGCCAATATAGAGCGTACAGTGGGTACAATACATCATGGGTGAAGGGTACATGGCTAGGGGGGTAGGTGGAGGCCAGTATAGAGCGTACAGTGGGCACAATACATCAACATAGGAGGGTGACAGGTGGGGGGGCCCATGTGGGGCCCAGGGACCCGAGGGGTCCTCCCCTCCCGTCAGGTGGGTGGAAGGGAGATCTGTGATACATCAATACATGATACATAATTACAGGATATTAAGTGACGCTGACAGCAACACAGGAAACAAATAGTATCAGATTATTTATGACATTTGTATTACCTGGGCCAAATTGATATAGGACATACAGAGTATATATATATATATATATATATATATATATATATATATATATATATATATATATATATATATTGGAAAGGATCACAATTTTGCGCGTGATCAAGATATTCCTATGACTCCATGGGGGAAAATGAAAACACGAAAAGTTCCCAAGTGCACTTTCGTGTAATAATCACATCATCTGGGGA